>NC_142995.1:5547500-5855277 GCF_061535395.1 Colias eurytheme | reverse complement strand
AGGAGTCACTAAGCCCAGAGTGGTGGACGGGGCGCGCGCTTAGGTAAGACAGGTGGAAATTTTTGGCGAACTTTGAAACCATTTGACCACGTCTGCCATTTTGATATTTGAAAATAGATTATTATTACTATCGGAAAATAACAATGGCAGACCATTATCACGCGGATAACATTCTGGCAGACACTTATGAAAGTGCTGAAAAAAATACAATTTTGAAAGTATTTGACCAGATCTGCCATTCATATATTTTATTTATTAGGGTCTTAAAAACTTATTTTCGAAACGGCAGACATTTTCATTGCGTACAGACTTCAGCAGACAACAAAACTTTACAGAATTCAGCAGTCAACAAGACTTAGCTTCTACATGGTCAGATGTATATATGTATTACGTTCCCTGACCTTACATCAATGATTTACTTTATTAATGTTTTTATGGTCATTTACATTTAATTTTGAAAACTATGGAATAAAATTTATAAATTTGATGATACAAAACTAAATATACATTATATACTGATTCATCACTGGTTTCAGTGATGAACTGATGAGTCAATTATAGCCACTATACTTTCGTCATACGTGTGTATGATTGATGTGATTTGCAACGTGGTGATATTTCAGAAAAATCACGGGTCAAATTGTCCCACCGAAAATATAACTGCGTTATAAGAATAACTATACCTACGATAAATTATACATAATACAATATAGTCTCAAATGCATACTAGTGAAATATTTTATTTGAATCAATAAAATAAAAAAAAAAATAAAAAATAATAATAATACAAAAATAAATTCACAACACAAGAAAATCCGCGCGCAAATCATAGCGCGTGACAATGAAATCAAGAACTTTCGAGCCGACGCGACGCGGACGACGAAGGAGCCTAACAAAAGTACCTACAATCATAGGCGGCTCGTGACAAAATTGTATGGCCGTGTTCACTTGAAATAAAACAACGAAAATAGGTACCTACAATAGCGTTAGTAGTACAAAAAAAATGAGCACCACATTATAAATGTCTATTTATACACTAAAAATTATAGAGTATTTCAAAACGAATTCAATTATTATTTAGCAATAATTAGAAAATCCCCGAATTTGCAT
Organism: Colias eurytheme; assembly: GCF_061535395.1. NCBI lineage: Eukaryota > Metazoa > Arthropoda > Insecta > Lepidoptera > Pieridae > Colias > Colias eurytheme. The sequence continues at coordinate 5,854,167 of NC_142995.1, read as the reverse complement.
TCGTGATCGTATTCATAGTGTTTGTCTACACTAATATTATAAAGAGGAAAACTTTGTTTGTTTGTTTGATTGTAATGAATAGGCTCATAAACTACTGGACATTTTACCAATGTTTGCAAGTTTGTGATTACTTTGATAGTTTACCGATTTATAATAATTGTATACTTATATCATTGTTTAAAAATATTCAAACACAATATGATATAGGTACTGATTTATCACTGGTTTCAGTGATGAACTGATGAGTCAATGTTAGCCACAATACTAATCACTTTCGTCATACATGTGTATGAACTATGATTGATGTGATTTGCAATGTGGTGAAATTTCATAAAAATCACGGGCCAATTTTTTGTTTTGAATCCCACCGAAAATACATATATTACTAATTGCGTTATTAGAATAATTAATTACTATACCCACGATCAATTATTACAATTTACAATATAGTCTCAAATGCATACTAGAGAAACATTGCAATTTGAATCAATTAAATTCACAACACAAGAAATTCCGCGCGCAAATCATAGCGCGTGTCAATGAAATCAAGAATGTAATTTTATATCAAGCCGACGAGCGACGACGCCGAACTAAAGTACCTACAGTACCATTTACCTTCAGTGTACAATACAGTTTACAGACCTACGACGGACGAACAATAATGAGTAATAAATAAAAAAAAACATAGTTTCTAAGGTCATTAGTTTTATTTTATTTTATTGTTATTTTCTTTGAACGATTGGAAATGAAATTACTCAATTTTTACACAGAACTTTGATTTATTAGAATTATGCTCATTATGCATAAGATAACGAACGCGAATGCACGACATCTAGCGCGTCAATGTCTAAACATCGCCTTTCGTTTAGACATTGACGCGCTAGATCTGTAATAAGTATATAGTCTATGCGCTAGATGTCGTGCTTTATGTCGTGTTTCGCTTGGCAAAAGTCACGCACACTACTGTAGAAGTGTCAAATTTTTCCGGTATTTTACTGTTGTTTTTCTAAGTAAATATTGTAAATTATTGATTAAAAAGGTCGAACGCGCACACATTTCATTATAGAGAAGTGATAAAATGATTAGTTTTAAAGAAATAGTGTCTGTGTTAAGTGTTTAGAGGTAATCAAAAATGTATGGAGGGACGGTCGGAACATCAACCTTAACGTAACCAATGTTAGAAAAAAGATAACAATGCATAAATAATGAAGTTATTTATAAATTAAAAAACCACTTTTTTGCACCAGTGTTGGACAGTGAAAAATCTAATGATGGACACCCAGTTTTGGACAACATCCAGTTATGAACACCCATTTATGGACTGTACCTAATGTCGTTTCTCCTGTTATTTACACTTGGAGAAGACTTATAGTTATCAATAGAATCTTGAAAATGATGATTGGAATACAATAAATCGGGGATGTATTTATAAAAAATAGTACTTATTAATTATTTTGCATACTTATAATATTTAAAACAGTCTTAATTTCCATTTTCTAGGCAAAAATTGGACAAATGCATCGTTAAATACGAGTTATGTCCGTTAAGAAACACCAATATGGTTTTTTTTGTCAATAAGTCGGGGATGAAAAATATAACTAAAAAAAGTACTGCCATTCCATCCATTTTGGGACTTCTTCTTCTTCGTCATATCACTCTAGGGGGGGTAGATGTTACCCGCTTCACGATGTTCCGCCATATCTCTCTGTTTCCTGGCATTCCGCTACACTCGTGAAGTGAATCGCCAATCTAAATCCGCCAGCAGCCTTAATCTGATCGGTCCATCGATATGGATTCCAAATTGTAGCACGAGGCAAAAAGCTTTTTTTAAACTGTTGTCAAAATGGTGTGGATGAAATTTAAGCGTGTGTGCTATATGGTGGTGGAATTTAGCAGCAGACAACGATCCAAACAGTTCATCAGAGAACTCTCTATGATAGATGCGTTACAATACGCATAAGTATGCGACTTCTCTACGCAGTGATAGAGAATGAAGCCGAGAACGAGTCGCACAGCACATAATGACCCATTGTTCTAAAATATATTCTTCATGTTTAGATAGATATTATGTTGTTGGACCCATTAGTGTAATTTTAACAAAAAATATCAATGTCCATTATAGGAACCAAAGCAAATCCAGTCATGGACAATTGTTGTACAATATTGGAACCCTTTGTTTGAAATGGTCGTGATAGGTATATTATTAATCAGAAAGAAAAGACAATACAGAAAAGCGCATGTAATTAATACCTTTAAAAAAAGTTAATTTTCGACATATGTCCATAAATGGATATATCCATAGAATTAAATCCAGTTATGGACACTGATGAATTTTATTTAAACAACATAACCTATCATGATACTAAATCGTGTAATATTTCGTACACTTAACTACTATAAATAAAAGTAATATCAAATTTTGCTGACATTTATACAAAAATTCTTATAACCAAAATTGTGTCCTCACTTCCTTAAGGATTTTCTTAGTAAAAACGGATTTCTTCGAAACGAGTCGCAGCAACTAAACATAACGTTCTGCCATCTTCAAACATTTTGGCCGAATAAGATGAAATATCGTATTTTGATAGCTTATGAACCAAACTTTTATTTTAAGTATTGCCAAATTATATAACGTTAATTTTGGTCTTAATATTTAAATTTAATATTTATTTTGTCCATTACTGGATGCTTGTCCACGACTGGTGCCGTTACCTTATGTACTTACCTTTTAGATTCTACATGAGTACTCATATATCATAGTTTCAAAATAATAATGTATCCAATGTTACACAGCTGTATAAGGTAATATTGAAAATAATACACAATATTATATTACTTAGCATTATTATTAATTCGTCACAATATAAAATTACTTATAGCTTGACCGTAACCGCTGTACAGGTATGTGCGCGGCAAGGCTGGGGAGAGTACCGACCGTTCCGTTCTTTCTAACTTCTAACTCGTGCTCTTTCTTACCCGGTCCCCGCCTCACCGCACATACCTAGGGCGCGGTACAGCCAGTGCGGTTAAGCTAGTACTATAATTAACCTAACAAACGTCAATTTGCAGGCGACGGGCGCTCAGCCGCCGGGCAGCATGCACATGGCGCACGGGTCGCTCACGCACTCACAGTCGCACTCGCACCCGCACCCGCACCAACAGCACCAACACCAACACCAACAGCACCAACACGCGCACCAACACCCGCACCAACACGAGGAGACCCGGCGAGCACGTGACCCAGTGGCGGGCGGCGGGTACCCGCTGCAACCGCTCGCGTCGCCCTCGCAACCGGCCACGCCCGCCTCGATACCGGATATCATACTTACGGGTTAGTGGGAGACTTAAAATTGTTTAAAAGACTGCTTCGTTTGAAGTTAAAGTTAATGAGGCGATAGGGCAATTCGTTGTCGTTATTTACAAGACGATTTTTAACCCAATTTGCCGTGTTACGTTAGATAGTTAATTGAATGCAATCTTGAAAAAATCGATTGATTTTTGAGTGTCAAACACGGAATTTAACATGTTGCTAATGTTTATGTATTGAAAAATGCATGAATGCTTTGCTTCTAACTGTCCTTTTCGTTACTTATAGTTACTATTATACAAAACGCTAAGCTTTTCAAACAGTTGTACAGGATGATATTGTAAACGACTGTATAGTCAATGTTTTTAGGACATAAAACAAGTAAAATTAAAATACATTATCTGTGTCAATATACACTTTATTAATAATGCACTTCATAACATAGGCACAATATTAAAATGTGTTTTATTTATTTATTTCTAATGTTAACAGATTACTCGGGCGAGCTGGACGCGGGCATATTCGGCGGCGAGGAGGCGCAGCTGCGCGCGGGGCTCGACCTGGACGACCTGACGCTGCTCGAGGAGCCCAGCGCACTGCTGCCCGACTCCGCCGTCGAGCACGAGTTCCGCCTCGACCGCCTCGACCGCTTGTAGCGCGGCGTCGACGCGCTCGACGACCTGTGGGCCTGAGCGGCGTTGCCGGACTGGCGGGGCGCGAGCGACGTTGCCGCCCCGCTCCACGGTGGCGCCTCAACTATGTGACGTTGCCGCTCCGCGTGTTCCGTGGCCTGAATGTGATGCTCGCGTTGGATGTTCATAAAAGTTACCGTGTTTCACCTATAGTGGGACATTACATTGTGATAATGTGTATCAGCTCTCAGTGCTTATGTGAGTGCAGCATCATATGAAAATGAACTCTCGCAAGATGACTGTCCAGTACGAGAAAGTGTTATTGGATTTTGACATTTTCGTGCAGCTCTTGTGAGACGACCGGCCATGTTCGCTAGGAGCGAGACGCGTGACGTCACAGCGGCGGGCGACAGGCGCAGAGGGACTCCCTATACTTCATGACAATTCTATCTCTTCAAGTCTGAGTTAGTGAATATAGGACGCGGCGGCCGACTGCGGCGCGACTCATCACACATTCCCGCGTGTACGTGTGCGTGTGCGTGTACGTGTGCGTGTGCGTGTACGTGTGCGTGTGCGTGTACGTGTACGTGTGCGTGTACGCGCATCTGTTACGCACTTACGTTTCGATGGTGCAAGTGTTCATTATGATTTTGAATATTTTACTCATGTTTTAATTCAGTGGGTTAGGTTTAATTAAGATTTTTTAACGCTCGTTAAGCGACGGCGCTCGGTGTACATTAGGACTCTTAAGTATTGTGAATATGTACTCGAATATCATTAATGAATTTACTTCGGATTCCAAATATTTTTTCATTAACGCTATCTATACACGACCGGTCGGTCTTTCTCTGTAAATACAAACGAAGGTGTTCACTTTACGAAATTGCATTTAAATCGCTAACGTTGCATGCTAGTGTAAACTGTCGATTAATTAATCGTTTACACGATTTTTTTACAAACGATCTTTATATTTTTTATGTAATTCGTCATTCAGCGATTGCTCAAGCATTGACTAGATCTTAATCCGACTTTGTTTACATCTGTGTACATTTTTTACATTACAATTGAATTCTGTCTCTTGCTTCCCGAGTATTGTTTGAGTTGATTCTCCGAATTTCCCGAATGCGTATTGAATGTTATCGTTTATTGTAAATATGTGAGTTGTTGAGGTTTTAGTAAGCTTTTATCGCAAACATATCTATCCATTTACGTATGAGAGGCTGCGTGAATCCTTGAGGTCAATTTCAATGCGGTTCTATTTGACAATGTACAAAATGTTCTGTTTATACGAATTACAGTGCGAATATAAAGTTTTAATGTTACATTTGAACGAAAATATGTAGATTAAGTTTTTAAGGTTCTCTATGCAAGGAGCTGGCTACGATTTGTTAAGTCAACGACTACGGAATGGTTAAATTGGTGCCAAAATGTTATGATTTATATTAGAATTGTTTGATTACCTGGTGTTGGGTATGACTTAATTTTTTAATATCGATTTTATGTAGACTAAAAATAGTTGTTCATGCTCGAAGATGGAATATATTAGGTTATGTTTTAATAAAAAATTGTAGTCGATGATGTAAGAAATCAGTTTGCCGGTTCGCAATTTCGCTGCATTCGCCATAACTAATGTAAGGTTACCCATAGTAGTTACATATTGTACAAATTATTGTCATATTTGCGGATGCAGTGTTCCGGTTAGATATATGTTTTGTTTTGTTAATGCTCATCTTATTACGTTTTAAGAGTCTAGTCATCAGTTACGAGTTTCAAAAGAAATAGAACATATATTTTCACATATCTTTACTGAAAGTAATTATGTACATTGATTTTCTCAATGGTTTTATTCATTGTAATGATTCCTATTGTCTTATCCTATTATTGCGACGCAACCTTAATACATTTTATATATTTTAAGACAGAGTATAATATGTTTATGATATGGTTCATGTATTATGAAAGCATATTTACATTATTGTATATGGTTATTGTATGAAATTCCAAAGATATTTTCTCGTTTTCACAATTTTTAAACAGTCAAGAGACAAAATATTATCCCAAATATGAAGATTTTTATTGCCTCGTTTATTTGTGTAATGCAAATTATTCATTTACATTATATTGTTGACATTTTTTCTGTATTTCCTCAAAGGGGATAACTGTATGACAGATGATAGAATGTAAAAATAACTGTAAAATATTTGTGATAAAGGAAATAAATAAGCACAATTTAAAAGCCTAATCAGATGTTATTGTAAGGTTTTCCTTTAAAATTTTATAAGGACCTGTGATTTACTATGGGATATAAAGTAATTTGAAATCGGATCAATTGTATTAAAGCTCACAAATGATTACAAATATAAGCATTATTGAGATATATTTTTCAAAATTAAATTTTTACTGTGATACTTTTTTATTTTGCATTCTCTTCAAATTGTTCTTTCGCGCACCAAATTTTTACTGGGATGAATGACAAAAAGATATATAAATTCATTTCAATTTAAATTAATGTATTGTATAGTAAAACATGGGTCCATAGTTTCATAATGTAGACATATTAGAGAATATTATATTTCGTTAGCTTCTATAGCTTGGCGATAATCACTGGAGATTGATGAAATATATTAAAATTAAATCGAATTTTAAAATTTTGTATAGATTGTCTAATATAAAAATGAACGCCCCTCCACTGTGTTTACGCTCACATTCAAAGTACGTGTATAGACGCAATACACACAAATTGGTCTGCCTCATTGGTCGTTCAGTCCTCCAGTCCAATCCATGCCCGAACGACAGGACCAGTTGGCCAACTAGTGCATAAATGACGCGATGCACGACAGAACGGACGTGTCATTCCGTACATAGCGCGCTCTCCCCGCCATACAATGCTAGGCACCTGAACTGATCGCCCGATTAGTTGACAAATCAGTGCGCGAGTGTCAAAGTTTGCAGTAGAATCGACGCGCGCACACATATAAAGTGGTTCAATAATTATTTGTCCTCACACATTGAAACAATTAAGTTTAGTGGAGGGGCGTTCATTTTTAGATTAGACAATCTCTACATTAAATAAATTTATAAAGTATCAAAAACAAAGTTACAAGTCAAATTATGTTTTTTTATGGCATGAAATTTACAATTTTCCTATTGCCTTATAGATATTGACAATTTTATATTATTATATTTCTTATTTGAAAATGAGTATAAATGGTGATGTTGTATATAGGGAAAATAAATATTATTACGTCACAGGAAACGGTATTACAAAATGGTAATTTGATTTTAGTTGATATTGACAATTGTTTCAATAGTATATTATATTGGGTTATGTAATAATCACAGATTTATTATAGAATTTTATTTATAAAATTAACGCAAACCTTTATTATGTGCAATACAATTTTTAAATAACGTTACAAATTCTATTGCTGAGCAGTAAACGAATCTTTTATAAATAAGTAGTTACGACATTCAATAAGCTGTTATTTGTTGATTTATGTATAAATTCGCGTTGCTATACTTTGTATATTGGAGTAATGTGCTTTTCACCTTTATCCACCGCCTTCACTAGTACTATCAAAGTATCATACATTTATAAGGTTGTGAAATCTTCAAGACTTACTTTTTTACGCCGTATATGGTCGCGGGATACGCGTGGAATGCACCTTCCTTCAAACAATTTTATTATAAACGCCACTATTGAATACGATTATGATATCATTTTTATTCGTACCTTAACCTTTTGCATTTGGATATAAGTGTATAGTTAAAAAGCGATGCAGGATTATCTAGCTTTGGACTCGGTTCGACGAGACACCAAATTGTGGAATGGAGTGACTCTACAACCTCCTTAGCTGTATTTGATCGATTTATATGACATTAAATGTAAGACATAAATGTTTTTTCTCAAATATGCACAAACTTATTGAGGATTTTTGCAGTAAAACGTTTCAGTGGTTTGTTTTATTTAAACCAAATGTACATATTAAGTGTGATAGAGATGAAACGGTCTCATTTAAGAATAAAATTGTTGTAAGTATTTATGTCTTTTAATTTCCGATGATCCTTTTAAATCCACGTTTAAATGATACCTAGATCATGAAATGTATCAATTAATAATAACTTTAATCTCTTTAAATATATTTATATAAAATTCTCGTGACACAATGTTAGTTGCCGTACTCCTCTGAAACGGCTGGACCGATTCTCATGGAATTTTGTGTGCCTATAATTGCCTAGATCTGAGAATCGGCAACATCTATTTTTCATATTCCTAAGTGATAAGAGTAAGGTAGAACAACTTCTGCCGGGACAGCTATTAAAAATATAATATTTACTGCTAACTCTACAATCCATCAACTAGAACAACTTTACATCCTATAGGAAGAAGAAAAGAAGGAGGATCAGAAATAAGTACCTATTAACATAATAGTTTAAAAATGCATTCAAATATAACAACATTTTTTAGGATCTCATGCTAAATATAAAATTAGGAATCCGTTTTATTATATCTTTTACTAGATAATATTATAAAGCTGAAGAGTTTGTTTGTTTCTTTGAACGCGCTAATCTCAAGAACAAGAAAAATTCTTTCGGTGTTGGATAGCCCATTTATCGAGGAAGGCTCTATATCATCACGCTAAGATCAACAGAAGCGGAGCCACGCGAGTGAAACCGAGGAGCGCAGCTAGTATATCACTACACAGTATAAAACATAGTCGCTTTCTCTGTCCCTATGTCCCTGTGTCCCTTTGTTCGCTTAAATCTTTGAAACTACGCAAAGGATTTTGATGCGGTTTTTTTTAATAGATAGAGTGATTCAAGAGGAAGGTTTATATGTATAATAACATCCATTAAATAGTGGAGAAGTACTGTTATTTTTGAGGTTTCTAATGTGATGTCGTAAATAATTACATTTTTTCCGCTTACATTGCAAACGCTGGCTGTACCCTACGAGTTTTATCAAAATAATGTACTAAGTATTGTACACATTGAAAAGGTCTACAGAAAAGTCCGTTATGGTATATGTCTATCTCTTATGGATAACCCACAATAACTTTTTTGTCATTTACTTTTTACCACAAATAATGGATAATTTTCGAAGCGATTTTAACCAATACAGCATAAATCCTTATCCAATTATATACCTTAAATACATTGTTCATTTAATATAGATCTATATGACCCCTTACACCGTATGATTTAAGTGAATATTTTCGAAGATATTACAGATTTAAAAATTGCGGGACGTAGCGTTTGCGGCGGTACCGGCCGGCCGCCGTTGCACCCGTGCGAAGCCGGGGCAGGTCGCTAGTATTATATAAAACCTAAAATAAGTAATTACTTAAAAAAATTCTTCAATAATACCTCTGGAACAATTCAAATCTCTTTATTTTGAACTTTTTCATAACACAAATACAGGTTACAAAATATAGGATTTTTCAATCAGCACGAGTAGATTTTGGCGACTTGTGACCACTGACCACATTTGTGAAGAATTCGTCTTGCCATTTTCCATCTGTAAAAATATATTTTATTATTCAGTTACATACCTACATAAACCAATAACCATGTCAAGGTACACGAATAATCAATACTTACAAAACTACACAATAAAACTTGTGATAAAACTCTATCATCACAATAGGTGCCATGTAACACTGAACGGCGAAAGATGCAGGATCGGATCTCGATAGAATTCTGTTTCTAATTTGTCTATCTTTGTAAGTTTTCAAGAATTTAATTACTTATTAAAAATAAAAAAATTAAATTGTTTGAAAACCGCGTTCCATCGATAGAGTATTGTGATAATTGAAATAGTCCAAACTATAATATAAGAAATAATATATAGATGGCCCAGCGGGGGTGTCCTTACGACTTAGGCACATAAACTGAAAGAATAGAAAAAATTCGATTCCTGAGGAGGAGGAAGGCTGATGCCTTCCATGACTCACTTGAAGATCACTTCAACTGAGTCCCTAGCTAAGCTCTAGCAAGCAAATGAAATTAAAAAATCCGTGATACAGATATTATTGGGATATCTAATTTTTATATTAGATTCATATTATATGCTTCGGAGGTTTGCAGTGTTGGAATGTTTATCATAGGAATACACTGCAGTAACTAGTAAGTAGAGTTTTGTAGAATCATGAAAAACGATTTAGGTACCTATAACAAAATCGCGAGCATAATATAGAGTAGAACCGGTGTTTTTAATACTTTCAGCTCACTAGTTTCAGTAATATTACAGTTTACAATGCAACCTTTATTACCATACATATAAATAGAAACAATAAAATAAATTAAAAAAAAAAACTAATTTTGACATTGTCACTTGCAAATATCTATCGAATGCTTAAAATAAAATGCGTTTGTTTATTTTGTTGCTCGCTTTTGGAGGATTTGTTTTTGAAATAACCTGCAGACCTCAGCCACTAGAAAACGAAGGGTTATAAAAATAATATGCCTGTATTTTTCATAAACATAGTTTCTATATCACTATAATTTCTATTTTTTGTTTGTTTTTTTTTTTGTAGCGATGTAGAAAAAGCTGAGTATGAAGGCAACGAGGAGGCATCTGAAGATTATTTAAATGATAAGTCAGCGGTAGAGGTACCTAAAACGAATCCTGATTCTTTTGTAATTTTAGAGTAGTCAACAAAAACTGATGTAGGTATTCGAATATACTTAAAATTGTTTAATTGTTTTAATTTTGAAAAGATATATTCGATAAAATTAAAAAAAAATGAAATATGTGGGGTGTAATCAACTAAGTATATGGCACCTAGACTAAATTCATTGGGTTGTTTAAAATATATATTTTTATTAATTCAACGTTAATTCCAGGCTCCACGAGAGATAAAAGAAGAAGCTGCTCAATCTCACAGAAAAACCAAATTGGAACATGACGATTCAAAGGCTTCATATCTGTATTTACCTGAAAGTAACAATCAGAACGAAAATGTAAGAATTACTTGTTATAGATAAACCAAGTTTTATAAAACAAAACTAATCATCCACTTCTTTTTTCAGATTGTAGATCATGAACCAAGTGGTAGACGTAGTCAAGAAAATGTCAATCATAATTCTGAAGGGGATATTTCATCATTGTCCGACCGGCGTGAAATACAACTAAATAACGATAACGAGGAAGACGACAGTGAAGAAGAAAATATTTCACAGTCACAAAAAGACAGTCTCTCACTAAAATCTAATGAACCAATTTTAAATTCCAATGAAGATAGCAATTTTTATGAAGATGGTAATCAACAAATAAATGATAGGAATGAATATAATGATGAACCTTTAGACGAAAACAGGCAATCTTTAATAAATAAACATAAATCGTTTTATAAAAAAGAAGATTTATTTATAAAACCTAAGCCTAACATTAAACGTATGGGAAATAGAGACAGAAGGCAAACTGCCATAGACAATCGTGAAAAAGATAACATATTTGACAATAAAAACAATATGGATAAAAAAGATGAATCCGAGATCAGCGATGAAGATAATGAATCCGCGATAAAGCGAAATATTAAAAAACTTTCAAGGGAAGAACTAGAGGATCTCTTAAATTTTTTATCCGACGATAAAAAAGCACTGTTGAAAAAAATTATCGACAGTAAGTTAGAGGGAATAAATAAGCGAGAAATAACAAAAAAAGCGGGAGCAGTTGAAGAAAATAATATTTGCGAAAGTGGACAAGCTGATTTAAGTAAGATAGATGCTGGCAGAACTATGGACTCGACACTATCATCAGCTTCATTATCTACAGGTGATACAACCGAAACTACAAAACATGCTGAAGTTTCTAGCCCCAAAAACCCCGAATCAGATAATGATTCTGATAAGACCGATAGCAAAAATGAGTTAATCAATTCAAACTTATCATTGAAGAAAGAGTCATCAGTGGACGATGAATTACACATTAAAGAGTCTAAAAATGATATTAACGTTAAAGAAGCTCCGAAAAACGAAAATAAAAGAGAAACAAATTCTGATGATATGGCGGAAGATAAATTGGAAATGGGGAATGATTATCTATTAGCAGACACTCAATATGCATCTTTAGGACATGATGAGGAGTGTGCAAGAGATGACAGTTGGTCTGAATTAATGAAGGATGAGTCAGAATTGCACAAGGCATACAACAATTTTAATAAAAGAGACGTTGATAATTATGCTAATTCAGCTGAAATTCAATCTTTAGAAGAGTCTTTCCCAAATTACGATTTAGTGGATTCTAAAAATTCTGAATCAGAAATGGCACCTCTTGTCAGAGTAAAAAGAACCAATAGCAACTTGAACAAAAGAGTAACTGACCATTGTATGAACATGAAAGTTCCATTTTTCCCTAGAGCTCTCAATGATGACAATGATGATAATGAAAAAAGTGAGTTTGACGATGGAGGCATTTTTGAAAGGGCTTTGCATTATGAAAACATGGGAAAAGATCACCTTGTTAAAGCAGAGCTTGAAAAAAATAATGAACGCATTCAACGTTCAAACAACAATGAAAAAAAATATAAAACACAATTCAAGAACTACTCAAAAATTAAAACCGAGAACGATAATACAAAAATAGGTTCGGATACAGATAATATATTGTCCAATGTTGAAGGTGTTGATGATAATTTAATGTTAAATAATGGTTTTCGTAAAAAACGTATTGCCGATGATACTTATTTGAACGACGAGTTAGTTAATATTGAAAATAACGAATTAATACCAAAATCTGCATCAGATTTTATAAGGATTGAAAAAAGTAATGATTTAACACATAATTCTTTTAATGCGGCTAACTGTCAAGAAAACGAAGCCTTTGGGCCTGTTTCACACAGCCCCGAGGGAGAGCTCAGTCGATATAAAAGAGTGAGGCGATTAAAACTATCCCCTCAATGAAGAGTAAATTAGAGGAAATGTATTAATTGAAATGTTCTAAATTGACTAGACGATATTTTTTTGGACAAAGCTAGTCGTCCGCTAAACGGATGAATAAAATAAATTAGTCGTCCGATTACCGGATGAATAAAATAATTTAATCGTCCGATAACATCTATTTATCTATATAGTTAGCTTATCGGGGTTTCTTTAGAGAACTGCCGCACGTATTATAGGTTTTTTGTGGGGGGAGGAGGGCACACGTTGGTATTTGATTTTTTTTTTGCGCGTCGACGGAGCCCCGCTTCGCGGGGCTCCTATGTCTGTGTAGTTTTTTTTTTAAGAAACCTAACCTAACCTAACCTAACCTAACCTAACCTAACCTAAACTTGATTTTTTTTGCGCGTCGACGGAGCCCCGCTTCGCGGGGCTCCTATTTCTGTGTAGTTTTTTTTTAAGAAACCTAACCTAACCTAACCTAACCTAAACTTGATTTTTTTTGCGCGTCGACGGAGCCCCGCGAAGCGGGGCTCCTATTTCTGTTTAGTTTTTTTTTTAAGAAACCTAACCTAACCTAACCTAACGGCTAACCTAACTTAAACTTGATCTTTTTTTGCGCGTCGACGGAGCCCCGCTTCACGGGGCTCCTATTTCTGTGTAGTTTTTTTTTAAGAAACCTAACCTAACCTAACCTAAAGGCTAACCTAACCTAAACCTAACCTAACGAATTAAGGGCGAATATCTCGGCCATTTTTGATTTTAAAGAAAAGTTGTTCCTATAAAACATGCTTATATTAGCGTAATCTTTACGATAAAATAATAATAAATAGGTGTTATAATGACACCAACTCCATCAAAAATTTTCTAAGTCCTGCGCCCCCTTTGCTTTAGTCCAACCCAACTAGCTTTAGTGTTAAAAGGTTATCTATTAATCCGAATAATCGGACGATTAAATTATTTTATTCATCCGGTAATCGGACGATTAAATTATTTTATTCATCCGGTAATCGGACGACTAATTTATTTTATTCATCCGTTTAGCGGACGACTAGACACTTCGTATTTTTTTAGTAATATTATTTGTTGTGATATAGTTTGTAGTTTTTTCTTTTAGTCATATTTAAGATGAATAAAGTTATATGTGTAATAATGTTTAGGGGTATTACTTTTTTTAATAACTGTATGAAAATAACTAATTAATCCAGGTGGAGAAAACTCCAACCAATAAATCATTATAATCTGTTCAGCCGTTCTTGAGTTCACATAATCGCATAGCTCTGCGCAAAAAAAATTAATCTCGTAAGCCTGTCCCTTTCCTGTTTCATAAGTACTTCTTCTACAATCTACATGTCATAAGTTTCAAAGCTAGTGTTTACACCTGCAAATTGTTATATGTATAATATTATAGTATAATATTTTAGGACAATCAGGCAGTAGTAGCTACTATTAAAAATTTATCAATAACAGTACCCGATATTTTTTACAGTGACCTAGCGAAATGGATTGCATTGCATTGATAGAAAATACGCTAGGTAATTTCTTAAATGTAATACTCGTGTAAAATCACACTAGAAATTAAAAAAAAATACTACATATTATAAAGTCCGGTCGCGGAGCAGGAAGAATTTCGTACATTAACCTGTTATTACCTGTCACTGTCACTCCCTTGTAAAAATAATGTGTCTTGCTCGCACAGGTGCAATGACCGCCGTCCTTAGGGATTGTAAACCTTAACCTGAGAGCGTAAGGTTTGTGTTTGCTTGATTGGTGTCAGGTGTTTAATTATGATTTTGTGAATTCAAAATTTATAAGAATAAACCTCAAACTCTTTATGTCCAATCAAAATCCGCCTAAGTCGAAATCGTGTGTTAGACTAACGTATTTCTGTAATATTGTACATAGTAAATTATTTTTTGAAAAAATAAGGTCATAAAGAAGTTTCACTTCTTATGTGTGTACACGCACACTTTTTTTATATAATATATCGTGGTTATTGAAAAAGTTAAAATGTAACTAACTAATAAGTATTGTAAATGAATAAAAGACATTTATTTAATAAATTAGTAAAAAACAATTTCTCCTCTAAATATTTCATGTAATTCTTTCACTTCATTCAAAAATGTTTGTGACCACTGTCAGTAGGTAAAGGGGTCATTGTACGAAATTCTTTCTGCTCCGCGACCGGACTTTAGATAAAGTTATCAAAGTCTCAAGTCATTTTGTAATTGACGCCTCTGACAGTTACTTCTAAAATTACTCTTTATCAAGACCGACTAGTATTAGCATGATCCATTTCAAAATTTATAGGTTTTTAAAGTAAACAAATATGCATATTAGTATATCTAAGTACCTAGTTTCATAAAAGTAGGCTTTTAAATAATATATTCATGAATTCTAAATTCATTATATTATGCCAGCTACAAACCAGTTACTAAAAAAAACAGCGAACATTAAATTTTGCCTATTTGCATGCTTGTCATAAAGGTTGGAGGTTTAACAGAAAAATAAAATGGTAGAAAATTAAAAAAAATAATTAATTAGAAAATTCTACATACTTTTATTGAAATCGATATTTTAGGTTTTATGGCATAGGTACTTTTAATTTGTAATTTACGTAGGTAGGTACCTAATGTTAAAAAAATAAAACACCGATATTTTTTTATAAAAATTTATTACATGGCAAAGTTTGATAAACACAAAAATAAAATATATTAATAAGGTATAAATCATTAAAATTGCAACATTTTCTTAAGAAGGCACGTATTATCTTAGGACTAGTAGTGTTAGTTTGCGTATAAAAATTAAAATTAAGCATCAAAATACAAAAATAATAAGGAATGATATTTTAAAAAGTAAATAGATCGACGCTTGATTATTTAGTTTTCTGTTCTGTTATTTTAGAAGCATAGAATTTATGCTCGCGAGAATCACGAGTATGTTTAAAAGGAGTGCGCGAAGATTCTAAAAGGGTTGCAGGACATGTTCCATGAACATGGGCCCTAAATTCTTGCTTGTAACTTGTTGCACTCCCGTCGCCTAAGACAAAATGAGAAGTATTCCCGTGTTGTGCATGACGTTCCACTTTTTCCACACGCTCCGTTCTTTCTATTTTCCGTGAATGATCTGAGCGTGAGAAACTTCCATAAGATCGCGCTTCAGATTGTCCGTAGAATTCACCACCAATGCGGAGATTATCCTTTACAACTGTACGAGGTTGTCTCTCGATTATTAGTGTGGATTGACCATCTCTGCGTTGTTGACGGCGGTAATCATCATTTTCGGTGTGATGAGTTATAACAGAGGAACCATCTCGAGCAGAGCGATGCATTGAGCTAATGCTCTTCCTATCTGCGCTATGAGTGGAGTTGCTTATGTAATCCCCACGTTCAGATAAATTAGAAATACTTTTACGTTGGGCTGCTGCAGTGGAACTCGTAGAATGGTATGCTTCTGTGTTTGATGTAACTCCCTTACGATGAAGAACTGCATTGCTAGTATTGGCATCCGATATAAAGTCTGATGTACGTTTGTGATACCCGGTACGATTCGAATAATCCTGAGATGAAGTTGCAGTGTCTCCACCATGCATGGCTCTTTGGAACTCTACACTTGTTTTTGTTACACTGTCACTTAACTGATTTCTATTAGATGTATGAGTTTGGTGAGACACATTAGTATTCACAGTTCTGTGTTCGTGTCCTTCAGTCGAAACGTTCATGTTATTCGATTTTCGTTGAATATTTGATGTTTGCACATTGTTGCGAGAATCATGACTAATATTATCACCAATAATATTACGTGATGTAATTGTATGGTCTTGTGTCCTGTGTCTGTTTATTTGATCGCTGTGTATACGACTATCAGTCACACGTTGGGATGTCTGAGATGTACTATTATCTGACACATGAGAAGTCTTATAATGCTGTGTGGAACTAGATACTTGACTTGTAGATTCTCTCCCAAGATTTTGATTGATATTATCATTTTCTTTAATAATAATATTCTTTTGATTGCGTCTGTTGTCAGTCACATCATGCGAGCCTTTAACCGTGAAAGTAGTGTTAAGTGTATCGTGTTGGTGTTGATTTTGTAATTGGTGATGGTGTTGTTGTTGATTATGGTGTTGGTGGAGGTGTTGTTGTTGGTTTTGGTGTTGTTGACGGTGTTGTTGTTCATTTTGGTGTTGGTGTTGTTGATGGTTTAGATGTTGTTGCTGGTGCTGGTTTTGCTGTTGATTTTCAGACATATTATACTGACTCTTATGTGATTGATGATTTTCACTTGATGAAGATTTAGTTTGATTTGTAGATATAACATTTCTAGATTGTTGATTAAGCGAATCTGTTGAGGAATTTAGTTGATCAACATGAGTAATTCCTTTATTATTTGGTTTACCAGAACCTTCGCCTACAGTGGTATTTACTTCAACATTTCTAGTTACGGTCACCCACTTTCCTGCAATCAACTTCTTTTCGGTAACTTGTTTCATCGTTTTCGTGGAATTTGTTGTTGTAGATGAAATATTTTTTACGTTCCTTGAATCAACTCTGTTTACCGTATTTTTGTCATTCGTGTTTCGCGTCATACTATTAGATGTTCGATTCACTTTGTTTGTTTGGTCATTTGTATGTCCTGAAGACGTGCGTTCGACGCTACCTTGACGTACTGTATTGTCAGTTTTGCTGATGAAACCAGTTTGATTTACGACACCGGTTTTTTGTACAGATTGGTTAACTTGGTTAACAGAATGGTCGTAATTTGTTGAAGATTTTTGGTAATCATGTTGATGAGGATGGTTTTGTGGATGACCATACGTAGATCTATGTACATCTGTTTGATTTCTCTGGATGTTTGTTTTCTCATCGTGAGTAGTTTGTGAATTTGTAACTAAAACTTTATTAACTGTGTGGTGCTGCACATCATGTCTCACAATATTAGTAGAATCTTGATTGTGGTATGTTGTCTCATCTGATGAAACGACTTGCCTCGTTTGAGAAGGACCTCGCCTCATAGGACTCCATCTTTCCTGATCTTCTGGAGTCTTATATTTTGATGGCAAAGGTGACTGACCAGGTCTATCAGGATGATCTTGACCTTGGTTTCTAATTGTATCATCAGTTTGCGGTCTTCCATCAGCTGGTCGCCTATTTGTGCTATCATCGTTCTCCACGGGTTTATTCCATCTTGGTCTAGGTGATTTATCGCTTACTTCATCATCCCGTGCCGGAGAGTGAGTATGGGATGGGTGTTTACTTGGACCTTTAGCATCGACAAATATCTCTTGTATGACATTTGGTTGATCAACATGAGTAATTCCTTTATTATTTGGTTTACCAGAACCTTCGCCTTCAGTGGTATTTACTTCAACATTTCTAGTTACGGTCACCCACTTTCCTGCAATCAACTTCTTTTCGGTAACTTGTTTCATCGTCTTCGTGGAATTTGTTGTTGTAGATGAAATATTTTTTACGTTCCTTGAATCAACTCTGTTTACCGTATTTTTGTCATTCGTGTTTCGCGTCATACTATTAGATGTTCGATTCACTTTGTTTGTTTGGTCATTTGTATGTCCTGAAGACGTGCGTTCGACGCTACCTTGACGTACTGTATTGTCAGTTTTGCTGATGAAACCAGTTTGATTTACGACACCGGTTTTTTGTACAGATTGGTTAACTTGGTTAACAGAATGGTCGTAATTTGTTGAAGATTTTTGGTAATCATGTTGATGAGGATGGTTTTGTGGATGACCATACGTAGGTCTATGTACATCTGTTTGATTTCTCTGGATGTTTGTTTTCTCATCGTGAGTACTTTGTGAATTTGTAACTAAAACTTTATTAGCTGTGTGGTGCTGCACATCATGTCTCACAATATTAGTAGAATCTTGATTGTGGTATGTTGTCTCATCTGATGAAATGACTTGCCTCGTTTGAGAAGGACCTGGCCTCATGGGACTCCATCTTTCTTGATCTTCTGGAGACTTATATTTAGATGGCAAAGGTGACTGACCAGGTCTATCAGGACGATCTTGACCTTGGTTTCTAATTGTATCATCAGTTTGCGGTCTTCCATCAGCTGGTCGCCTATTTGTGCTATCATCATTCTCCACGGGTTTATTCCATCTTGGTCTAGGTGATTTATCCCGTGCCGGAGAGTGAGTATGGGATGGGTGTTTACTTGGACCTTTAGCATCGACAAATGTCTCTTGTTTGACTCTGTCTGTGTAATTTTGAGTGTGATACTTAGAATCTTCTTCCGTTCGTTGAGTCGACTTGGAATACACTTCTGAAGTAACGTGATTACTCTTTTGGGGGCCTTGCTTTTGTTTATTCTTTACATCGTCTTCGTTTGGTTTTCTTTGAATTTGTTTCGGTTCATTTTCTTTTATGGCAGGTTTTCGTTCCTTAGTTGTAATATTGAAATCAGTTTTACGATTGAGGTCTTCAAACACACCTTCAATTTTTAAGTTGTCTTCTCGACGCGTTAATTTTACCCTTTGACCTTTGACTAGACGATATGTATCCGACGATCGAATATTTTCCATATTACCTTCCATTTTTAAGTTATCTTCATGTTTGACAATAGCAGTTCTTTCACCAGTCACAACTTTATAATCATTCTTTTGCTTCATGTCTATAAATTCGCCTTCAATTTTTAAATTATCTTCACGTCGGATGATATCGACTCTATCAACCTTCTGTCTAACATCAAAGTCATGTTCAATTTGTATATTATCAACGTGTCTAAATGGCTTTCTTTTTTCAGCAGGTTGAGATGGAACAACTTCAGGTTTATAAAACTTGCCATCAGGTTTCAAATTATCCTGCGGTTTAACCACAGGAGCTCTTTCTCCTTTTGTAGCACTGTAATCATTACGGGTGTGTAGATCAATGAATTCACCTTCTGTCCGTAAGTTATCTTCATGTTTTTGGATAACAATTTTTTCTGTCTTGTCAATTCGTTTATAATCATCTCTGGTACGATGAACATCTATCACACCTTCCATTTTGAGATGATCTTCATGCTTAACTACATTCATACGTTCTCCACGAGTAGCAGTATAATCAGTCCGTCGCACGATGTCCATTTCACCCTCTGGTTTTAAGTTATCTTCTGGTTTCTTTTGCACAGGTCTTTCTCCAAGCGAAACTGGTTTTGGCTTTTCTGGCCTCTCAAATTTGCCTTCAGTTTTAAGATTGTCCTGTGGCTTCTTAGGCGTTGGTCTTTCACCTGGTTGCCATTTTTCTGCTGTTGGTTTTTCAAAATCACCTTCAGGTTTTAAATTGTCTTGAGGCTTCTTTGGTTTTTGACGTTCAGCTGGTTTCCATTCTTGAGGCTTGGGTGTCTCGAATGTTCCTTCGGGTCTTAAATTATCTTGAGGTTTTTTCGGTGTTTGTCTTTCAGCAGGTTTCCATTGTTCTTGTTTTGTTTTTTCAAATTCTCCCTCAGTATGCAAATTGTCTTTTGGTTTTGTTGGAGTTGGTCGCTCTGCAGGTTGCCATTCTTTTTGTTTTGGTTGCTCAAAATCACCTTCTGGTTTGAGATTATCTTGTGGCCTCTTTTGAACAGGTCGTTCAGCTGGTCGCCATTGTTGTTTATCAGGTGTCGTGAATTCACCTTCAGGCTTAAGGTTATCTTTAGGCTTTTTAGCAGTCTGCTTTTCTGCAGGCCGCCATTGGTCTTGTTTTGGTTGCTCAAAGTCACCCTCTGGTTTTAAGTTATCTTCGGGTCGCGTTTGTTCCCGACGTTCAGCTGGTCGCCATTGTTGTTTATCAGGTGTCGTGAATTCACCTTCAGGCTTAAGATTATCTTTAGGCTTTTTAGGAGTCTGTTTTTCTGCAGGTCGCCATTGCTCTTGTTTAGGTTGCTCAAAGTCACCCTCTGGTTTTAAGTTATCTTGGGGTCGCATTTGTTCCGGTCGTTCAGCTGGTCGCCATTGTTGTTTATCAGGTGTCGTGAATTCACCTTCAGGCTTAAGATTATCTTTAGGCTTTTTAGGAGTCTGTTTTTCTGCAGGTCGCCATTGCTCTTGTTTAGGTTGCTCAAAGTCACCCTCTGGTTTTAAGTTATCTTGGGGTCGCATTTGTTCCGGTCGTTCAGCTGGTCGCCATTGTTGTTTATCAGGTGTCGTGAATTCACCTTCAGGCTTAAGATTATCTTTAGGCTTTTTAGGAGTCTGTTTTTCTGCAGGTCGCCATTGCTCTTGTTTAGGCTGCTCAAAGTCACCCTCTGGTTTTAAGTTATCTTGGGGTCGCATTTGTTCCGGTCGTTCAGCTGGTCGCCATTGTTGTTTATCAGGTGTCGTGAATTCACCTTCAGGCTTAAGATTATCTTTAGGCTTTTTAGGAGTCTGTTTTTCTGCAGGTCGCCATTGCTCTTGTTTAGGTTGCTCAAAGTCACCCTCTGGTTTTAAGTTATCTTGGGGTCGCATTTGTTCCGGTCGTTCAGCTGGTCGCCATTGTTGTTTATCAGGTGTCGTGAATTCACCTTCAGGCTTAAGATTATCTTTAGGCTTTTTAGGAGTCTGTTTTTCTGCAGGTCGCCATTGCTCTTGTTTAGGTTGCTCAAATTCACCCTCTGGTTTTAAGTTATCTTGGGGTCGCTTTTGTTCCGGTCGTTCAGCTGGTCGCCATTGTTGTTTATCAGGTGTCGTGAATTCACCTTCAGGCTTAAGATTATCTTTAGGCTTTTTAGGAGTCTGTTTTTCTGCAGGTCGCCATTGCTCTTGTTTAGGTTGCTCAAAGTCACCCTCTGGTTTTAAGTTATCTTCGGGTCGCGTTTGTTCCCGACGTTCAGCTGGTCGCCATTGTTGTTTATCAGGTGTAGTGAATTCACCTTCAGGCTTAAGATTATCTTTAGGCTTTTTCGCAGTCTGCTTTTCTGCAGGCCACCATTGGTCTTGTTTTGGTTGCTCAAAGTCACCCTCTGGTTTTAAGTTATCTTGGGGTCGCGTTTGTTCCCGACGTTCAGCTGGTCGCCATTGTTGTTTATCAGGTGTCGTGAATTCACCTTCAGGCTTAAGATTGTCTTTAGGCTTTTTAGGAGTCTGTTTTTCTGCAGGTCGCCATTGCTCTTGTTTAGGTTGCTCAAATTCACCCTCTGGTTTTAAGTTATCTTGGGGTCGCGTTTGTTCCCGACGTTCAGCTGGTCGCCATTGTTGTTTATCTGGTGTCGTGAATTCACCTTCAGGTTTTAAATTATCAGAAGGACGACGGACTGGAGCCCTATCTCCAGGTTGCCACTCTTCTGGCTTCCTCCTTTCAAATTCTCCTTCCGGACGTAAATTATCCTCTGGTTTTTTAGCTATAGGCCTCTCTGATGGTCGCCATTCTTCATGTTTAGGAGTTTCAAAATCACCCTCAGGCTTGAGATTATCTTTTGGTTTCTTGGGAGTTTGTCTCTCAGCTGGTCGCCATTCATCTTGTTTTGGCTTTTCGAATTCACCTTCTGGTTTGAGATTATCCGTAGGTTTCTTCTGTGTAGGACGCTCAGCTGGATGCCATTCCTCCTTTTCTGGAGTTGTAAACTCACCTTCTGGGAATAAATTGTCCGAAGGTTTTTTAGGCTTTTGTCGTTCAGCTGGGCGCCAATCTTCCTTTTTCGGTGTCTCAAATTCACCTTCTGGAACTAAATTATCTTTAGGTTTCTTTGCAGTTTGCCTTTCGGCAGGACGCCACACATCTTGTTTTGGTTTTTCCATTTCACCTTCAGGCTTAAGATTATCCTCCGGTTTTTTAGCTAAAGGTCTTCTTCCGGTCCACTTCTCTTCATGGATTTTATATTCTTCTTGACTGGTGGTTATATTCTCCGTATTTTCTGTGGAGTAAAACTTTTCAATGTCTTCTTTAGTCCATGTACGACGCCTCTGTGGTCGTTCTATGATAGTATTCTTTTCAGTATAGTCTTTTTGATTAGATGTTACAAACTCAATCTCCCCCTCGTGAATTAAATTATCCGTTCTTTTAGTTACTAACGTAGTCCTTTCAACTGTATCAGTATAGTCAATAAATTCAGACTGTGATGTAGTTTCTGTGACCATATCCCCTTCCAATTTTGTCCAAGTATTTCTTCTAACGGGCTTAGGTCTTTCTGTTGGTTTTATTGTGTATTCACTTCGAGAAGTTGTTGTATCTGAAAATAATAGATCTTATTAATCATCTAATATTTAAAAAAAATACTAAGATGTATCAATTTAATTAATATTATATTGCAAAATACTGCATAAAGAAAATACATAAATTTTATTTATTAATTTATAGGAGCAGAAATAAAAGTAAATTTGTAATTACCTGTGAATTCGCCCTCGGTAATAATATTATCAGTACGCCTAATAATTTCAGCTCTTTCACCGGTAACGACTTTGTAGTCTTCAATTCTTCTCGTTGTAAATTCTCCTTCAGGTTTCAAATTGTCAACTGGTTTCTTTTGTATTGTTCTTTCAGCGGGACGCCACTTTTCTTTTTCCGGTGTGGTAAATTCTCCTTCTGGTTTCAAATTGTCTTCAGGTCTTTTCATTGGTTCCCTTTCTCCTGGTTGCCATTTTTCTGGTTTTTTACGTTCAAACTCTCCTTCAGGTTTAAGATTATCCTCTGGTTTCTTTTGTTTCGGTCGCTCAGCAGGACGCCACTCATCAGGTGTCTGTCTTTCAAACTCTCCTTCAGGTTTAAGATTATCCTCTGGTTTCTTTTGTTTTGGTCGCTCAGCAGGACGCCACTCATCAGGTTTCTGTCTTTCAAATTCACCTTCAGGTTTGAGATTATCTTCTGGCTTTTTAGGCTGTGTTTTTTCAGCAGGTCTCCAAGGCATTTTTTCAGGAGTTGTAAACTCTCCTTCTGGTTTCAAGTTATCCTCTGGCTTTTTAGGTTTTTGACGTTCAGCCGGTTGCCACCTGTCTTTTTGAGGTGTTGTAAATTCTCCTTCTGGTTTTAAGTTATCTACAGGTTTCCGTGTTGGTGCTCGATCTCCGGGTTGCCACTCATCAGGTTGACGTTTTTCAAAGTCACCTTCTGGTTTTAAGTTGTCTTCTGGCTTTTTAGGTTTTTGACGTTCAGCTGGTTGCCAGCGTTGTTTATCTGGTGTTGTAAATTCACCTTCAGGTCTAAGATTATCTTCTGGTTTGCGAATTTGAGCCCGATCAGCAGGTTTCCACTGCTCTGGTCTCCTATCTTCAAAGTCTCCTTCCGGATATAAATTATCTTCAGGCTTAATGGGCTTTGGTCGTTCAGCTGGTTTCCATTCCTCCTTTTTAGGAGACGTAAATTCTCCTTCAGGTTTAAGATTGTCCTCAGGGCGGCGAGTGGGTGCTCTATCACCTGGTTGCCATTTTTCAGGTCGTCGTTTTTCAAATTCTCCTTCAGGTTTCAAGTTATCTTCCGGACGTTTTACTGGCGCACGATCACCTGGGCGCCATTCTTCTGGTTTTCTGCCTTCGAAATCTCCTTCAGGTTTGAGATTGTCTTCTGGTTTCTTTGGCTTTTGTCGCTCAGCTGGACGCCATGTTTCTTTATCAGGTGTCGTAAATTCCCCTTCAGGTTTTAAATTATCTTCAGGTTTCTTCTGCTTTTGACGTTCAGCAGGCTGCCAAGTTTGTTTTTCAGGAGATGTGAATTCACCTTCAGGTTTAAGATTATCTTCAGGTTTACGGACTGGAGCTCTATCACCTGGACGCCACTCGTCAGGTTTTCGTTTTGTAAATTCTCCTTCAGGATATAAATTATCTTCAGGTTTTTTAGGTTTCTGACGCTCGGCTGGTCGCCATGCTTCTTTTTCTGGTGTTGTAAATTCACCTTCGGGCTTAAGATTGTCTTCCGGTCGACGCGTAGGAGCTCTATCCCCAGGTTTCCATTCTTCAGGACGTCTTTTTTCAAAATCACCTTCAGGCCTAAGATTATCTTCGGGACGCTTAACCGTTGCTCTCTCGCCAGGTTGCCACTTATCTGGTTTTCTATCTTCAAATTCTCCTTCAGGAAACAGATTATCCTCAGGTCGTTTTGGCTGCTGCCTCTCAGCTGGTCGCCAAGGTTCTTTTTCGGGCGTTGTAAATTCACCTTCGGGCTTAAGGTTATCTTCTGGTCGTCGAGCAGGAGCTCTATCTCCAGGTTGCCACTTCTCCGGTTTTCTGACTTCAAAGTCTCCCTCAGGTTTAAGATTATCTTCGGGTTTTTTCGGCTTTTGGCGTTCAGCTGGCTGCCAAGGCTGCTTTTCAGGAGAGGTGAATTCACCTTCAGGCTTAAGATTATCCTCCGGCTTACGGACTGAAGCTCTATCTCCCGGACGCCACTCATCAGGCTTTCGTTTTGCAAACTCACCTTCAGGATACAAATTATCTTCCGGTTTTTTAGGTTTTTGACGCTCAGCTGGTCGCCATTGCTCTTTTTCTGGTGTAGTGAATTCACCTTCTGGTCTGAGATTGTCCTCGGGACGACGCGTCGGAGCTCTATCACCAGGTTGCCATTCTTCTGGTCGTCGTCTTTCAAAATCACCTTCAGGTTTAAGATTGTCTTCGGGTCGTTTAACAGGGGCTCTCTCACCAGGCTGCCATTTTTCAGGTTTTCTATCTTCGAAATCTCCTTCAGGTTTAAGATTGTCTTCAGGTTTACGGACTGGAGCTCTGTCTCCTGGACGCCACTCATCGGGCTTTCGTCTTGTAAATTCACCTTCAGGATATAAATTATCTTCAGGTTTTTTGGCTTTTGGACGTTCAGCAGGTCGCCATTGTTCTTTTTCTGGAGAAGTGAATTCACCTTCAGGTTTTAGATTGTCTTGAGGGCGACGTGTAGGAGCTCTGTCACCAGGTTGCCATTCTTCCGGTCGTCTTTTTTCAAAATCACCTTCAGGCCTAAGATTGTCTTCGGGTCGTTTAACGGGTGCTCTTTCACCTGGTTGCCACTTTTCAGGTTTTCTATCTTCGAAATCTCCTTCGGGTCTAAGATTGTCTTCTGGACGACGTACTGGAGCTCTGTCACCTGGACGCCATTCATCTGGTTTGCGCTTCTCAAATTCACCCTCTGGGAACAAGTTGTCTTCCGGTTTTTTGGGTTTTTGACGATCTGCTGGCCGCCATTGTTCTTTTTGTGGCGTAGTAAATTCCCCTTCTGGTCTAAGATTATCTTCTGGCCGGCGTGTTGGAGCTCTATCCCCAGGCCTCCATTCCTCTGGACGTCTCTTTTCAAATTCACCCTCTGGTTTCAAATTATCTTCTGGCCGCTTCACCGGGGCTCGATCACCGGGTCGCCATTCCCCTGGTCTGGTATAATCAACATCACCTTCTGGTTTTAAGTTATCCTCAGGTTTTCGTGGACGCTGGCGCTCTGCTGGACGCCACTGGTCTTTTTCAGGCGTAGTAAATTCACCTTCTGGCTTCAAATTATCTTCAGGCCGTCTGGTTGGTGCTCTATCACCTGGGCGCCATTCCTCAGGTTGCCTCTTTTCAAATTCTCCTTCAGGTTTAAGATTATCTTCCGGCTTAGTTGCTTTAGGGCGTTCGACGGGCTGCCAACGGGGACGTTCTGGCTCCTGAAAATCACCTTCCAGATACAAGTTATCTTCATGAATAACTGCTGTGGTTCGACTGACATGTTTTTCATCATAATCTTGTTTGTACGCGGAAACCACGCTCGTGGTATGCTCCACATCGAACAATGGCTCCGGGACATCGTTGTGTGGGCAACGGTGATGCCTGAAAAAAACAAACACATATTTTGAGAACTAACATCAAATCGAATCAATCATTAGATAACTATTTTATCTTGTTCTTTTTATGCCAACTGCAAGATTTATTAATGGATAAAAAACGAATTTTTAAGGAATTACATTAAGTGTGCCTTAAATATTAATTCTAAAACCACTAACATAGTATTCAGTCACCTTTTTATTCGGTAAGGATGCAAATGTAAAGGGAAACGACGTTGAAATGTCAAAGGCGGTAGCGTAAGCAATTTAGCCATCACACGCGTCCATCGCGCTCCATACACAAAGCCCTTTGATCACTACGCAACTTATAACTCAATTTAAATTAGACCTTACTATGTAAACCGAAATCCAAAAATTATCGTTCATGATATGTGGAATATATTAAAGAACTAACATATTCACGTTTTATCACTAAGGCTAATATTTATTGAATAATAAGTGAAGCGAGTGAAACGTCGTATCGCGCCCTCACAACTGCCGTAGGTACGTAGAAGCGTTTCAGTATGAAAAAAGACCATCCTTCAGTATTAAACCTTATTGAACTCTATGTAGTGACCAATTTCTATTAAAATACCAAGTCAATATTGAGCATGCATTAAATATATACAAGACACTAAAATTAATAACTTTGTCATTGTTTAATATTAATTTTCGTTTCAAAATAAACAGAATATTAAAATTTAATCAATTTGATAATCGTAAAATTGGTTTTCACACGTACAGGTGTTTGGCCTCGTGCCCTGTAATAACAGTTAGTTACCATAGGAACCGCCTTGTATCGAAGGGGCTAAAACAGCTGAAATTTCTGAGTGTATATGAATAATGTGCGAATAAATACTTATAGTTCTAACACTGATGTTACTCATAAAGAATCGATGGAACACAAGTGGGTGTTTATTCACAAGTCTCGATTTAGCGCTGACTAAGTCCTTTCATGAAAGGAGATCCATCTCACTTGCTACAGACGGTCCTTAATTGACCATAATTTGTCGGACTTTTATCATTGATATCCTTGAAATTAAGTACGGAGATTTTAAATTATTTTTAATTACTTTCTGCATATTCTGCATATCACGTCTACATAGTTAAATGTTAGTAAACTTATTCGAATGTTTTTAATATCTAGACCAGCTGTCCACCTACTTTCTACACTTATCTGTATCTAACAAAAATGAATACCTTTTTATCTGTTGAATATCTAAGTTACTACTTATTTGATAAAATTAATTTATTTATTGTTTACTTTTCAGGTGAAAATGTTATTGACAAAGTTGAATAGCCTAGTAATTGTTTTTTATGAAGATATCAATCTCACAATCCCATTTATTATCTTATCGAGTAAAACCTAGATTAGTGTAATCTTTTCGTGTCATATATATACAAGGGGCAAAGTATTAGGTAGATCTATATATTTTTAACAATTTTTTTGTTAGTGCTTCATTTGAACTCAAAACGTTTTCTTCTTTACTATTGATAACGTATACCTATGTAATGTAGGTAATAAATAATAAGGAAACAATGTAATAATGTTTGTACGTAAATAGTAAAGTGTTGGCAGAATAATCCACATAACTACATGATACCTACATCATATTCCTCTTATCCTACATTCATAATAGGAAGGTACCTAATAATAAATATCTTGGTAATTTCTGAATTAAGTATAGACTGCTTTTTCAGATACGACACGTTAATTAAAAGCGTGTAAATGATAAAAGAAAATAATTATGCATCATTCATAAAACTATTTCGGTTACACAACTACTGAATAAGGATTCCCGTACATAACATGATACAACGTCTCAGAAGCCATACGTTGATGCATTATCCAATTTCTCTACTACTATTAGAATGCACTTTATTAGATATTAAGAAATTGACGCTGAATAACTACCAAGCATATGTAAAAGTTACTATTTCAATAATAATTCCTAAGAAGAAATTACTCGAAAATTAAAGAAGTATAAACACAAAGAAGAAGAAGGCTAAGATTTAATTAAATAGAAGATATTTGCATTCTCATAATATCAATGTCACGACCTTTCTGATTAATTCTGGAAACAGATGACTTCATTTAGCGCAAAGTACGAAAACCACAACCGAGATAGGTCATACTGAATGAGCAACGAGGGTAGGCGACCGTGACATAAATATTTATAAATAATTTCTTATTTTCCTCAAAATCTCCTTGGTGGCAAATAATATATTTATGATGTGTCAATACAACAAGCCACCTGTTGGATGAATGCTTTAATTGTTATTTTAAACCTGAATAACGATACTTTTTTCGTTTATCGTGAATAAGAAACGTAGGTATAATTAGGAGAGATGTTCTCAATGAAGCGTATTTTCCAAACCAAACTCTGCGGTTTATCTTATATGATAGCACGGAACAGACGTTATCTACCTTCTAAGGAAATCATACAAATGATGTGACAAATAATACCTACAAAAGATTATTATAGCATTAGATACTATGGCTACATAATATTATGATATGCCACTTTCAATTATCCCATATGTTGCGATGCACTTAAAATATTTATTTATAGCCATAATTCTGCAAAATGCAAATAAACAGAGACGGTAAGTAATGGAAACATGAGCCCTAGCTCGGTTTTCATAAGAAGCCAGATGCACATCTGCTTCAATGCCTGACTCACAAGATGGTGACGAGATTCAATGTTTACTATATTGGGAGGATTGCTCAACACAGATTGAAGTAATGACGATGATAAACAAAGAAACACAAATTTTATAAAATTTCTAAAGCTGTATTTTTTTAAACAGCAGGCGTGATCAATAAATGTTCTATGGGTACCTACTGTATTTTTCTACATTTGATTAGCCATACTAATTAATAGCTATTATAATGCAAGGCCTACCTTACCTCCCTATTAATTTCTATTAAGTCACCATAGTTAGTTTCTACATTGCATGTAATCTTTCGATAATCTATACCTAAGAATGACCGAATCATAAAGCATTATCGTTTTATCTCCATTCGAAAATTTATACATTATCAAGTTATATAAGCGTGTACCAACTATCAAGGTCACCTTTGTTGATTCCAAGTTCGAAATAATCAACGTCCGGAAACAATTTAGCAAGTGTAGCTAAGAACATTCAATCATAGACACATAAAAAGAATAATATTACAGATTTGCGCTACGTGATTTTAACACAGACAGGCCATATGGTCGACGACCTTCTATGGTTGTGTTGATTAAGAACTAGCTGTGTAACTCCTACACAAAGTATACAAATAGGTATCCTACTTTTACTGACATCTGTTTTGGATTAAACTGTCCAAAGATTTATAAATTATATCTAACGCAAAAAAAAATGTGAGGCTCCTTTTTTGTTTTGTCTTACAAAGTAGTTAAATGTAAATATATATTATATTCATAATACTACTGAAAAGCTTCGGTAATAACACAAAAAATGCCTACACAGCCTACACTGTATCGATGTAAAAGTTGTAACTGTAGTCCAACTTTCTTGCAGTTCTTTTAAAGTGTATGTCCACCGTTTTCAGAACTGTATCCGATAGCATTGCAATTATAAGAATACATTAAAAAAATTCTCCGAGTCTCTCCATTTTTGGGTAGCAACTAAAGACAACTTTCCATGCAGAGCGCATTGGGGTCGATCTTTTTTCGAGCCTTATACGAGAATGGGCCGATATCTCGAGACTTGTCTGCTTAATGGATACAATCGGATTTCTCGAATTGATTTGTATTTAAATAGCACCCATGGCTATAGAGAAAAATTCGAGCCAGAAGGCACTATTCGAAAAGCATTATATTTGCTTGTAAAAAAATACCTACCTAATTTTCTGGAATTTTTCAATCTATCTTATCAGTCAGTAAACGAAAAAGTCGACAAAATTTGCGATAAATGCACTTATCAAAGAAAGCGTTAAACAGTTTTTCACGACTTAGATCACCAACATAAAATGTATGTTTATGTAAAGCTATAAAATTAATTTTGTAAGTAATTTTGTTACCAAAGTGTTTAACTCTCTTAGATATAGAAAATACCATATATTGCTTGTTTTTGTCGATTTGATTGAACTTTACTGAATGTATTAAATCTTTGCTCATTAACTAGATAACGCAAAGAATGTCAGTTTACGACATAACTAATTAAAGACGAGATAAATCTCTCACTCATGTGCAACAAAGATAACATTGAAAAGAAAGTAGACGACGTTCCCGCCGATCTTCACTGCGAACACATCAATTATTTTATTTAACGCTTCATTTACAGCGCTGTTTTATGTCTAGACTCTAGACTAATAGACTAGTCTCATGTTAGCACATCCAAAAGAAATTTTCGGATACAAGCCAAATTGAAATTCGAAAGTACAAAACTGGAATATGAGGTGACGTAAGACATATCGTCCTGAACTAAGTTCTTACATCGAACCAAGTAAACAAGTAAGAAACGAGTTTGAGCGAGGACGTGGGCTCTGAGCGTCGAGCGGTGAGATCATCGACGCGAATAACTCCTACCAGCCTGAGGTCGTAGCCTGCACCATTTCGCGTCGCGTCTTTCTAATTGCCATACAAATTTGTGTACCGACCGATTCATTTTGTTACCATATTTTTAACAATGATTCGAATATTTTAAACGTGTTGACTTTCCTAACTACATACTTACTTCTTTTATAATATTACAAATTATTAACTATATCATTTATGATTTATTATTAATTATTATCTACCTTTTTTATTTAAATAAAATTCTAAGTTGATATAAATATGCATATAGTTTTGAGTGAATCACTAACATTTTTTTGTGTATAAATTATAGGTACTTACATATATTTGTATTTTTCTTATCATTATAATTTTTCTTTTTTGTTAAGTAACAATTTATGAATTACATGCATTTGATGTTACTCTACAATTTAGCCATATGGTAGCGTTATAACCAGTATATTTACAAACATATTATACAATCAAGCATATTGTAAAGATTGTAAGGTCAAGTCAGTACCATCGTTTATAACTCAATTGAGGAACTGAGTTGTGGGCGAGAGTGCTCGTGCAACCACTTTACTTATTATTAGCTATTACTCCAATAGTTTGGAATGATGCTATCACAATGTAGGGCTCGTTAAAATGCAATGAAGCTTGTTACAAAGTCTCTGCTGCATACGCTCCACGGATATTCATAATTGCGTTATCCGTTACAAGTAATTAGGCTAACACCATTTAGAATTGTGGACAACTATGAGCTTTATAAATTAACTCATTTATGGGCATAAATGGGCGTCAATTGTTTTAACTTAGCTATCAGTTGGAGAAAAAAGAGAAAAGTTAAAAACGCGAAAGAAATGTATGTAAATTCTCATATTATTGTAGAGTCATGTAGAGAAAAGCAACTTAATAATATAGTTTTCACTTGACATTCTAATATTCAACGAAACAATTTTCTACAGCGCAATTATTCATAATTTAACATAGTGTGAACTATAGATTGTGAAATGTAAACATTTAAATGCACGTATCGCTTATTGCCATAAGAGAGGTATTGGAAATCCGTTCATGTACCGCGAATGTGAGTCCCAATGCTAAATTAACATACAATAACATGTATGTTGGAATAATTTTCTGGGAACGATTCGTGATCATAATATGTATAACACGAAATCCACGACAGTGACGTAGGCGTGTGTAAAAATATTTGAACGAAATTGTTTTGAAGACTTTCTTTCAAATGGTGTAGACTGTAGACATCTTTCTTTTTTCTATATGTAATCTAAAGTCTAAACGTTTCAATTATATTATTTTTATTTATGAACAATTTGTTGTTTGCAGGTTGAAGTTGAAACCAGTCAGAACATCAAAAGTATTGAAGACACAAAATCCATATTTACTGTTTCTATATTTTCGGAAATAAATAAAAATCTTATTATTTGGATGTTGTTTTTTTTTAATTCAATTTAAATAGAAAATATATGAATTAAATTATTATGTAAGTAATGATTTTTTTTTTAATCTTTCTTTAATTTTAATGAGTTTCTCAGAAAGACGGAAAAAAATGCGTAGAAAGACTCCCACGCTCGGGCATACCTAACTTTTAAGTGTTAAATAGCGACATTTTTTTTGCAATTATGTACATCGGATAAATAATAAGTCGTATCGCATACATGAATATAAATTGAACATATAAATATTAAATAACAATTCAACGCACAGATACAAAATATCGTCCACACCTTATTCGACGAGTGAAAACATAGGTTCCCTAGAGGCTATCTAGCTCTCGCCGAAGGTGAGTAGTATATTCTTTGATCTAGCTTGTCGAATCAGTTCGCACACAGACGTGTTGTGAATACTCATTTGGTATGTACGTGGATTTTATCGTTAATTCCACACAAGTCACGTAGGTATACTTGTTTCTTAATTATTTATTGTAATGATACATATTACTGTCTGTTTATTGTAATAAGGTGCCTAGAACTCGTAAACATTAAATTAGTACTGACTACTTCCTTCCCACATTTCTCATTTTTACCGTATTTAGATGTTATTCTCGAAATTAATAAATTAAAGAAGTATAAGTAATCATCTTTTTTTACCGAAGATCTATTTGTATTATTTACTCCATTAATTCTATTTTGAATTGAGAAAAGCAAAGCAATATAAATAACTTAATGGAAAATGAGTATGATTCAAGAAAAATATTATATGTTAATGGTTCGTAATGGTGCAATAAAGCCACAAGAATTAATATCGGGCCCACGTAGAAGTTAATAGAACTAGTTTAAGTTGAAATCATTAAGATATAGGTACCAATACAGATACATATATATAGTAATATTCACCTACGCAAAAATATTTAGAGTATGTAGGCCTTTGCAAGAAACGGTACTCGCAATGACTCTTCATTTTAATTTACATACTAAAATATAGAGAAGAAAGATTTGAATCAATGACTTATAACTCTACATATTTAAAGACGATTTTAGCTCTTGATGTTCAAATGATTTTAAACTGTTGCGAAACACAATAACGGACTATAAGTTATAACGCGACAATTTTATCGATTGTCAATATGATTGCCATGGTATTTGGAACAGCAGACCTACCTATGTACATATTATGTAGCACCACCTTTCATTCAAGCAACGGTTGTCACAATGGCCGCACATGTTAATCTTTGTTACAATCTACTTTTGTACTTGCAGGGGACTCATGTAGAGTTTTTTTGGATTAACAACTCTATTATGAAAAGGCGATAGCGTGAAAATGTAGTTTTATTTCTGAAAATACATTTCATACCGCCTCGAATTTTAACCATTTTTTCCGAAAAAGAATTATCCTTAAGTTTTTCCTGGTATAAATAAGGCTCTAAGGAGTGAAGAAGTTACAAATTATAATAATAATTATTATTAATGGTTCTCATGTGTGGCCCCTTTTAAGTTTTAACAGGTGGATGTATCTTTTTGACATGCGACAGCAGATATAGATATAGAGACGGGATATGATTTATACATATAATAATATTTTAATATCGAGTTGATATTTAGTTGATACAAAGATTTCTAGTACATTTTCTTTTCAATTATTCTTTCTAAAACAAAAAAAAACGTAAATATCTACGTATTTAATAAAACTATTGTGTTACTATGTTCTATTCGACTTTATCTCTAATTTTATTTTCATATCAATATTATCGTAAGATATTAATACCAAGTAGGTTATGATAAATCTAAAATGTTTTTAGTATTCTGAAATTTAAATAGATATTATTTAGTTAATTTCGATATTTAATTGTTTCTTAACATTTCCCATATTTAAAATAACTTCAAAAATTAAACTTCCAGGTATGTAATTTTAAGTCGATAAAGACTTAGATATAATATGACGTTATGTATGTTACACATAACGTCATCACCATACATAAAAGGAAATATCCGCCGCTGGCCTCAGTGAGGACAGACGAAGGTTCTTAAATACATTTTAATATCTTTTGCAGTATAATTAAATATTTTACTTTATTTACAGATAATGCAAGTTGCAACCCAGATAGGTACCTAGTTCATTAAAATATAAAAACTAAAAAGACACGTTAGGTACCGAGGTACGTTAGAGCTATTATCCTTTTTTTACATTGATAAAATAGTTTTCTACAAGCATCTTATTTCATTATTCTACTGTAATGTTGATAATTAACCAAGTCAAGTAACTGATATCTGCTATAATGAAGCAAGTCTGTGGTCAGGGTTTATCGACGGACAAATATAGGTAACCTATCGGGCATGCATGACATATACCTATCGTCTGTCGAGTTCCTCGTTTTGCTAGCTCTAAATATAATAATATAAGATCTATTCAGCTCTTAAAGCAAATGATAAAATCGACAGAACTTTGAATACGATTGAAAAAGGTACCTATGAGTATTTAAATCACGAATTTTTACATTCTTTTAACACAGATAATATATGTAGAATACTTCTCTATACATATTAAGTATATTAGTATAACAAATGATTAATTATTAGCTTTTGATTTTGCTTATCATTATAAAGCAAATTAATAAACCAGTTCAAGGTCATGATCATTGCACGATCAAGTCATCCACAAGTAAATACAGTTTACAATCCTAGGAGCGCGTAATTGGTCATCGATGTGAAATAAGTACAATATTACTGCATATTTATTTATAGACGGTCATTCCGCGTAAGGTTAATATATCGCTATTATAGTTATTGTATACATAAGTATGTTCATCTGAAAGTTACTAATGAAGTAGTATATTAGTCTATGGAAGTAATGAATAATGATAAAAAAGAATAACAATGAACTAACTAGGTAAGTACCGTACCTAATTAATGAAATAGTAAAATTCTGCAAAGGTGGCCTTTTAATTTCTTTGAAAAACGCTTTAAATTTCTATTAATCATTAATTAGTATGATGTTACAATTAACTAATTACTCATAGTCATACGTGGTCATACCATGTCCTATATACACATTAAAACCCGGAACCACTAGTTAATACTAGCTACTAATTTGCTCTAAAAACTTGAACAAAAATTGTTGAAGTCCGCTTTCCAGTTTACTTCTAAACTCGTTTGCGATTTCTTATGGGTCCTAATTAGAGACTGGATCTCGCCAGGAACGTTAACTACGTCTAAATAATGTAGAATCTCCTCTTATGATTTTTCAAATCTGCTTATTTTAAAATGGCTTAGTTTACATGATACATTCAGATAGCAATAGATGTTTATTGTATAAGTTATTGTGGTTTTCAATTATGTATCATTGTAGAATAAGGAATATTTTTCAATCTTTACGATAATATTCTACCTACACGCGTCATAATACCTACACATTTTAAAATGTGATGTGCATAATCATTGTAAATATACAAATTTGTCCTTGTTACGTCATATGCATGCTGTAATTAGGTGACTCATAATAATAAGAAAAATCTATTCTATAACTATATCCGTAAAATACGTATTGAATTTGCTTCATTTTCATCACAATAAACGAATAAATGTCGCAAATGCATGTTTTTATATGTAAAAAGTTATTTTCTGTGCAAAAAAAATCTCGTAAAGCATTACATTGAGCAATAAACAATCTATATCTAACATTAAATATCGCATGAAGGTCACAACGCTATGCTAGTCAATTACCTATTTCACAATAGTTTAATACATTCACTGGGAAAAAATAGTTTTATCAATCATCCGTTTTATTTTATTCATTCACAAAATTGGAATGATGTCACGGAATAAACACAAATAGGGATACATCAATAGTCATAACTGGTGGCTCTACATTATATACAATCACTAGCTGCGCTCCGCGGTTTCACCCGCGTGATGATTGGTCTTAGCCTTCCTCGATGAATGGGCTATCACTGAAAGAATTTTTCAAATCGGACCAGTAGTTTCTGAGATTAGCGCGTTCAAACGAACAAACAAACTTCAGCTTTATAATATTAGTATCTAGATTAATTGTACTCTACTTATGGACAATATAATATTGTCCTCCTACGTAAATTTACTTCAAAATTTACTCAATACTCATGTATACAGTATGATGTAGTTAGCATCATATAAATATTATCTATTATAATTTCCTATGTAACAGGTACGCGGAACGATCATGTAACAAGGTTAACCATGCTTTTTGGGCATTGAGGGCACCCACTTTGCATTGTCTTCAATAGCTTATAAAAATTTCGAAGAGCCTAAATATAGCATTACATTTAGTTTACTATGTTATTTTACAATTACTCAAAATAAAAAATAAATTCGCATGTTGTTTATTGTTTACTCGCATTACTTATAATAGTAATTTTATGTATGATGCACAATTATATTGTACAATGTACATATATTATAAATAGGTCTACATGGGCACATAGCCAATTGGTATTGAGGAATTGTTTCTCATCAGTGTTTGTAATAAACGAAGGTATTTAAATAATGCACATTTTTCCACTTCAAAAGTGATATAAAAAGTCAATGATCATAGAATGGTTACTTATACATAAAATACTTTAAACAAACAATAAACGACTTAACATTTTAAGATATACTAAAAGGTTATTAAACCTATCGGGAATTTGACGATAATACGTTTTCGAAAAAATTCTACTTATGTTACGAGTTTGTAGTTACCATAATATTATTTTTTAATTTTTATAATGATCTTCACAGAACCATAGCTGGGCCAACTGATACAATAAATAAGAAAATTTTCAAGAAAAGATATATGGATTGAACAGGTTAAATAAATGGTTAGACTTACCCACAAGTACAGATTTCACAAATGCATTGTTCCTTTACTATCTTCTCTGGCTTCCTAGGGCCACCAGGCCTTGGCCTAGTTTCGTCTATGTAGACAGTCTCTTCGATTGTTGTTTTGTCATCTCGCACGGTTTTTCTATCGTCTATGATTGTCTCATCATAGACGGAGCTGATGACTGTATCCTGCCTTGTGGTATCTGTAATAGCGTGATCAACCACGTCGTATTCGTGTATGTCTTTCGTTGTGCGGACATCCTTCTGTAAATAAAAAAAGATAAGCAAGACGAAACATTCAGATTATTTATGAAAAGGTTAAATTTAAAATTTACTTACCAAGTTTCTGATGTCTAACGAACTGTTATCCACAAAAACGTCGGTGATAACTTTTTCATCTTCCTTTGCATCTTCATATGTTGTTTCTTTTCTGGTAATACCATTTTCAGTATAGTACCGCGTCACTTCTATTTGACTTCTCGTTTTATCAATTTCAAATGATTTTTTTACTTTATCACCCGTTGTAGTACTTAAAACGGTGGTTTCCTCAGTGTCAATGCCTTCATAAAGGTCTTTAACATCTTCATTAATTTTTGTACCGAAAGTTACCTTATCTATTCTTTTGAATGGGTATTTTTTAACCGTATCTATAATCTCTTTCAAAACTCTATCATCAATATTTCTGCGAATAACAATATTTTTATTGCTTACGGTAACATCTTTGTTTGATTGAGATGTCTCTATAATTTTTCGTAAATCACTGATAGATGTAAAGTCTTTAATATCTCTCGATGACAATATAATGTTTTCTTCAGTATCTTGACGTTTTAAATGGTGTCGAGGTTGTTCAGGTTTACCAAATGGAGACATTTGTTTTGGTCGTTTAGGTCTGTCGTCATCATTTTCATATGTGAATTTTCCATTCCATGTTCCCGTACTCCTTTCATAAGTAGTCAATGTATCTTTTGTTTCAGAACTTTTCTTGGATGTTGTTTCCTTAGATATGTTTTGTTTTTCACTTGTTATTAATTCACTAGTTTTCCTGACATCATCAGATTCTTGAGTATATGATTGCACATCATTTAGAGTACTATGTTTATCTGTGTAAACATTAGTGCTTTGATCGACTACCCTTTGTGTTCGTAAATCATCTGTGTCTGTTGTATGTTCAGTTATAGCTGGTTTTACTGGTTTTGTTAAGTCACTAGAAAATTTGTTTCTTGTAGAAGCAACTTCAATACCATTCTTATACAGAGCTGATTCTTCTTCCACATGAGTGGCGCTTTTAGGAACACCATCTTTTCCAGTATCATAATATGATTCTTTATCAAGTACATGTCTAGAATATTCATGTTCTGGTTTTATTCCCGTGCCACTGATATTGTGACTTTTTTCATACGTGGCGTGTTCTTTACTATCTCCCCATTCTCTATGTTTACTATCCACTACTCTCTGTTTGCCGTCAACAACTTCAAATACATAAGACGATGTAGATGCTTGTTGGGCACTACTTGTGTTACTTTTCATTATCTTTGTTGAATAGTTAATATTTTCAGTATTTGGAACCTGAAGTATATCTCCAACTTTTCTAATCTGATCCTGAATAGTTGCATCATAACCGTAAAAATTAGAAGAATCGGTTTGATTTATATCGCGTCTACGCGTTATTTGGTTGGTTGTAGTTTCATTCCTTGATGTTATATTTTCTCTTACATCTCTTTGCTCTGTGTTGCTTGTGTTGCTGTAGTTAGTTTTATTTGACTGCAATTTATGGTCGTTAGTTGTGCTTGTATTTTGATCAACAGTTGATTGATATTGAATATTTTGATTTATATTTTCATGAACATTTTGGTTGATGTTTTGATGCGCATTTTGATTAATGTTCTGATGAACATTTTGATTTATGTTCCGGTGAACGTTTTGGTTACTGTTCTTATCAATATTATCAGCATCGTAACGAACAGTTCGAATGTTGTCTGACATATTTCTCATACGTGAGTAATCTTCATTTGTTATTTGCTCTTGAGTAGATGAAAATTCTTGCTGGATTGAATTATCTTTTTGACTAATCACGCTCGCATGACTGGTTAACTGGTTACCATCCTTAACAAATTTGGAATCTTCTTTGATTGTCATTTCATTAAGAGGCTTTGCTCCATCTTTTCCGGTATCATATTTTGATTTCATGTCATAATTTTGAGAACTATAAATTGTCTGAGGCTTAATATCAGTGCCACTCACACTTGCATATTCTTCATTTGTAGAATGTTCTTTAGCATCCCCCCACTCTCTTTTAGAGCTGTCAATAATTCTTTCCTTACCATCTACAATTTCAACAACATATGCAGATGAAGATGACTTTGCTACACTACTGCTTTTAGATTGGCTCGACTGTGAAGTACTACTATATTCTTTTGTTTTCGTATTTTTATCAAGTGTCCCTTCACCTCCATAGAAATTGTTAGGATCTGATCTAACTGTATCCACTCTGTTAGAGTTACCGGAAACATTTTGATGACGTTCGTCATTACGACTGCTCATACGATTTTTATTGGAATCATGGCTCGAAAATTGGCTTGAATGAGTTTGTGCTAAATTTTGACGTTCAGATTGTATGAATGAATCTGTTGCATTAGCGCCCTGAGATCTTGTCAAAAATGCATTCTGGGTACCAGAAGTACTATGTGCTGTATTATCAATAAAACCAGTATTAAGCGATTGATTTGTAGAAGAGTCATATATTTGACTATGACTGGAACCGGAATGCTG
Organism: Colias eurytheme; assembly: GCF_061535395.1. Lineage (NCBI taxonomy): Eukaryota > Metazoa > Arthropoda > Insecta > Lepidoptera > Pieridae > Colias > Colias eurytheme. The sequence continues at coordinate 5,814,107 of NC_142995.1, read as the reverse complement.
AATAGATGATGATGATGATTGATAGGTTTCACTTTTAGACGTTTTCTGTTCTGATGTTGAGGAAGATTGTTGTAATACAGAGCTTGAAACAAACTCACCAGTGGTTGACTGAGCCATATCACTTACTTGATGTTCTTGCAGGGATCGAGCTTGTGATAGGTCGGACACAGAAGGTGCTTCTGTTATGATATAGTGTGGATGGCTATTATAATGCTCAGATACAACAGAACCACTGATAGATGCATGGTCGGATATGTCTGTTATCATAAGAGGGTCGTCCTCTTCGACCTTTACGTCAATATATCGAACCTTCTTACCAGATGAGCTGACCTTTTGCAAGGTATTGCTACTTTTTTGCACAGACGTCGATGTGCTTGTTTTCTGTACACTAGTCGAGGCACTTTTAGATGACGTCACCTCGGAAGTATTCGATTTAGTCTTTTTATTTTTTATAGTCATTTTGGTCGCACTTCGCTTACTATTCAACTAAAATAACTATGTTTATATTGAGATTCTTAAATAATAAAACGTAAATAATTGATTAAATATTCTTAAACACGATTCTTATCACATAATTTAAAATAAAAACTTTGCCATGTAAAGTAAATAAATAACTGTTCGCGAGTATCGTTCGTTTTCGTTTATCACTGCGTGCGCGCGCGCTGCTTGCGACCGGCTCGCGGAGTCTGAGAGCTGGCGCCGCTGCCCCCCTTACACCTTGACGTGTATTACGTCGCCCACCAGGCCTTCGCGACACGTAAGCGTTCACATCTCACTGCTGAAGTCATACCAAAAAAGGCACACAATTATTTAATCATTATGATTCGTGTAAATAATTCTAGTTATTGGTACTAAAAGTTACTTCAAATGTGACACATACTAAGAAATGAATAACAAACATAATATATGTAAATTTTAAACTTGATAGATACACTGAATATTTATAAACATGACCATATTAAATAAATAAAAATAGCAGGCAAATGAAGTGTGGAGATACGTACCTGTGAGGATAAGTACCTACCCTAATCATATAGGTATACCTACTTGAGGAATACAAAATTTTCATAAATTTTAAAAAATAATAATTAATTTTCAAGTAGTTAAGTAGGTAAGTCAATTATTTTAAAGTGAAAACGGCACAAATCTACCAAATAAAATAAAATGTATCGCCGCTCAATAAATAGGTAGATACGTATAGGTATATCAGGCACAATTTTGCATAACAGGCATTTTATGCATAAGGAAAGTAGGTAATTAGTTTTGTTGCATATCAAATGATCTGATAATTGGTGAAAATAATTGTGTTCATACTTATTTATATTGCACATTCCTTGATATCAGATGCAAGTTGTCCAAAAGTGGATTATGTACTTTCAATGATAAATTAGGTAGGTACTATAAAAAGAATAAACATGATAAGACAAGATAATGAAATTTTGTACGAAAATGTTTGAAACGAGGAATAAGATGAAGAAAAAGCAAAAAAAGTATTTATGTTAATCTTACTCCTACTGCAACTTATTGTATGGAAAATGGAAATTTGGAAATTACTATCGAAAAGTAATAATTATATATTGTTAATTTTTTTTTTTTTCGGTCACTAGCAAATATTTTTCACTTTGATACTGAAAATATCTTTCTTTATCTATAAGTACTTACACCTACAGTTTACAAAAGTATGCATATGCAAATCCTACTGTAGCGAATATCAACACAGTGCTTTGGAACTGAAAGTAATTATTATTAACCGATTTCAAAAAAGGAGGTTTCTCAATTCGACCGTACCTATACATATATTTTTTTGTTATTAACTATAATTGTTGTCGTCGTTAAACATTACTCTCATTATAATTTTTGAGATAATAGAATACATATGAAGAGATGTATAAAACAAAATTATTATTCGCGAAGGCTCTATGTGGGAGAGCAATATACCTATTGTTCTCCATCTTTAAGTATTTTTCACTATATAATTTCTTATCTATATAAATAAAAATACAGTAGGCGCTTGCTAATCCGGCACCGGCAATTTTTCCTCTATGCCGGATTGTCGGAAATGCCGGATTATCGAATTAGTATAGGAAATAAGACTTCATATTTAAAATAAGTACAGTTCAGTTTAAAATACGTAAGTTGAATTTATTATAAAAAAAATACATAAATTAATTAAAATATTAATTAAATAAGTATTAAAATTACATATTAGGTTCATCATTTGTGACGTTTTCGTTCAGTAATCCGGCGTTCAGCTATGTAAAATGCCGGATTATAGAGCGGGCTCTCTGAGTCCCGAAGTGCCGGACTACAGAGCGTGCCGGATTGGCGAGCGCCGGATTATCGCGCGCCTACTGTATAACATGAACACAACGTATGCCTTATAAAATATTGCATTAACTTCATTCTGCCATATTTGGTAGGTATTGACTGATTTAAGTTTTACCTAGATACCTATACCTTGACTGCTTGTGTTTAATAATTAACATAACTCTTTGGAAAGAAATGCAGTGAACAGCCCATAAGTTACTCTGTCAATATGTGGATATCGTGTTGACCCAATTTAACTTTTTCCTCACAACTTCACAGTATTTCTTGGTAGAGTATAATTAATACGAATAAAGAAAACATGACCATCGCTGCTTCTTAGTAAATACCTTCTAAAGATTAGTTTCTAATTTATAAAAATAATATTTATTAATGTAGGTAGTTACCTATTAAATATTTAAAATTTTATAAAAGTATGGTAGGTAGCTCTAGGTACTACGCAAAAAAAGTTAGAAGACAGATACTACTTATAAAATAATATTATAATACATAACTACTATACTACAGTATACATAATATCATAATTCAAAAAGTTTGAAAAAAGGAAAAATATAATATTAAATTGAGGAACTCTATCTATTCATAATATAATCGAAAAAAAAACTAAATCATACATAAATAATAACTTACTTTAGTATATTTTGTAAGGAATTTTATGGTTGAGGTACTTTAACTAGTATTATAATATTAAACCCTGATCCGATTATGATAATTTTAAGCGGTAGAAAGCTATGGTTGGCTGTTGAGCAGGCTGTATTTTATAATATTAGTTGCGTAACTCAGGACGCATTAAGAAGTTTTAGAAGGATATTTTAAAGCTTTCGTTAATAATTTTAGATAGGAATTTTTATCTACTTACCTACCTACCTCTACATAAAAATCGAAATAGGTACCTATCTAATTTTATGTTATATCATCTAATTTATTTAGTTTTATCCAAATAAATATTTTATTTGGACATTTATTTGGATGAATTTAGATTTAATAAATAGTTAGACCTATACTAACTATTACATTTTAATACATTCGAACTCTTTCTGTACAAAACGGTTTCCTACATCATCGATGCCTACAACTAAGTAAGTAAGTATACGTATTTAATTTAAATCCTAAATTAAGCCATGACTTCACTCCGATAAATTAAAACCCATTTGAAAGTAATTGTGGGGCGTATATTTATTGTTCTTAGGGCCGTTTAATTAATAACAGTAAGTATTAAGATTAGCATATTTTGTACCGTTGCGATATACAAGTGAATGGAAATATAACCTTTTTATTAATGAAACAATATGGTGCATGTACAAAAACCTTCGAAACCACAGACATTACTCGAAGCCAGACGTGGGTTGCACAAGACTCGCTCATTGCCTTTTAGAGATTTCGCGTAGGCGACTCGCTTTTTGAATCATGCACCCACGATCGATTGCATACAAAATAATACCGCATATCCGACGATTAATCTCCAAATTTAAGATAAAAGCCTCTAAAAAAAATTAAAAGTTAAATGAACAAGTAATTTCTGCCAGAATAATTATTTTAAGGGTTAATATCGAAATCTTATTTTTTTTAATACCTATTGCACAAGTTACCATTCATTTTTTGCAAGATATCGAAGGAAAGCCAAATTTATAGAACAGTGACCGCGCGCCGTTCTATAAATAACCAATTTTGTCACTCGATTAAATTTTTAGCATAATATTATTTAATTAGCTTTAAAATACCTTACGAAGGTAATAGCTAAGGCTAAGGCTAATAACTAATAAGCTAATTAGTAATTATCCTATCTATTTTATATTAAACAAGCTCTGTGTTATTTATTATTACCTACCTACTATACGTATCCTATAGTCTATTGGTTAGATAGTTATAGGTAGTTAATTTTGGAGAATTTATAATATCTGTAATAAACAGATAAAATAAAATTGTAAACAATAAATTATGCTATATTTGAACACAATCTCATTTGAATATAACTCTATACCTACCTGTTAGATTTATAGAAATATGCTATATTTATATGAATTTCAGTAAGTGCATAAGTCTGAGTAGGTAAGTATGTAGGTACATTAAAAAACATTGTCACAAAGTGTTTATGAATAAGTTTTCATTTCAAAATTTTCTATTCTTAAGTAGATTTTCATGTATGATGCAACATAATCTGTTTAGTACCGTAAATATTGTCTTCAGTCTCTGTTGTAGAAATAACGTAGGCTGTAAAAGTCCTTCTTTGCAATATTTATAGCACTTATTATGTCAGCGCAGCAGAATCAGTTAACAGTTTATCGTACATAACACTTTGTATATACCTGTACTTTATGTTTTGAAGCTTTTGTGTGGCGGCAAAAGAAAACTACAAACTCTATAGCAGGCAAATGTGCAGGCAGTTTTCCTGAAGCTTTCATGCTACCTTCCAATTTCCCTGCTGATTTTAAATGTGGATCCTTGGCGGCAGCCGGCAAGGATTTTCAACACTATCAGCTCACTTCCATTTCTCTTAGATACCTATTTAGAAACGTCGTAACTATATCAAGTTGTAAGCATGCTTCAAGTTTTTAACTCGAATGACAACCAATATTTACTTACTTCTTGTTGCCAGACACTGCTGCGCCTGTGCAATATAATCTTTCTACGTAGCACCTGGTACCACATGAATTATGTAGTCAATAGTCATTAAGGTGTCCTTCATAGAGTAACTTCATGGTAGGTACCTTCTAGTAAAACAAGTGACCTCGTACCAAATGTCTACCTACAAAGAAAATTATAAAAAAATCAATAGATGTCAATTGGAAATTGGAATACGAGGAAACAAACCAAACAATTATGTACTGTATACTGTAAACAGCTGCGCTCCGCGGTTTCACCCGCGTCGCTCCGCTCCTGTTGGTCTTAGCGTGATGATATATAGCCTATAGCCCTCCTCGATAAATGGGCTATATACACCGAAATATTTTTTTAAATCGGACCAGTACTTAGTTCCTGAGATTAGCGCGTTCAAACAAACAAACTCTTCAGTTTTATAATATTAGTATAGATTATAATATATTTTTTATATTTTAAATTGAATTAAAACTAAACAAGTTACAATATTATGTATAATAAAAATTTAAAAATAATAAATATTTAAAACCTACAATTTAATTTTTTGAAATCAATGAAATCCAACTTGTATAAAATGTTGACAACGCCATCTGTGTTGATAACATTATTTAAATAACCGCCATCTGTAGAAATATATGAGACCTAAAACATGTACTTGCGTTTTGTAAATATGGAACTACATTTTTTCTGGTAAATACTACAAGATGGCGCTGTACGCTCCTGAAGTCAATAATGGCCGCGTGCGTCACATCACTGCGCAATCAAGCACGGAAATAACTAACAGCTGTTCTACAATATTCGTTCGGGCAACTCAGGTAGCAGCTGTATTCGGACCAAGACGCAGCCGTTTTCCTTGGAATTGCGATTGTTTGGGCACAGAATAGTGGCTTTCTCATTGTTTAATGCTTCTTTGTATGGAACGAAGTATTTCAATTTTCAAAGTTTATTGTGATATTGTTTAATGCGATAACGGTGTTGCAAGTGCGTGAATTATTAAAAGCGTAAGGTATTGGTGATGTTTACCAAAATTCGTTCGTTGTTATTGTGAGTCTTGATTAGTTGAAATGCCTCGTGAATACGTGGACCGCGAGGAGAGCAGAGTGTTATGTCAATAGAATCTCGACGCGTAGATAGCAATATTAGTTTTATATTTGATAAGCCTAGGACGAAAAGTTTATAAAAAATGTCTAGTACGGTACCAACCAGTTCTGCTTTGAGGGCTTTGGCCTTAGAGTATAAAAGCCTGCAAGAAGAACCTGTCGAAGGTTTCAGAGTGAAATTATTGGGAGAGGACAATTTATTCGAATGGGAAGTTGCAATATTCGGACCGCCAGATACATTATACCAAGGCGGGTACTTCAAGGTATGAACACATTATATATATTTTTATTACCTTCGAGTGAATTTTGTTGGGTTATGGTTTCCCAACTGATTTTCTGTGTGAACAATTGGTTTCACACAGATCACAAATCAGATCCTGCTGACTCATTGCATCTAACATAAAAATAATAAAAATGTAATAATTTATTATTGTTCTTGTAAGTTTATCTTAGAAAAATGAAAAAAAAATATAGCCAATAACCTCATTTAATATTACAATTGCTATGAAATGTTTTATTGATTGTTATAGCAAAGATTTTAAGTGTGCATAATAATAAAAATAAATCAACAAATGTCCCAATTTAACTATCCTATTTAAAACTAAGTCTTTATTACTTTCCATTTTATATATTAACGAAATAAATCATTTATTCAATCCAAAATGCAGCATCCCGCACATCATTCAAAGCAATTTTTTTTTGTTTACCACTTTCAATTAATGTATCCCTAATATTTGGGTTAATCTTACTCAGTACTTTATAATTTAATTATATTTTTATGAAAACAGAAAAATATAAACTTGCTTACTTGCTATGTTACAACTTGTCAGTCCACTTAGACCTAATGACCTCATTTTTTTAGAAAACATAACAACAGACATATTTTAAGGCAAAATAAACTATCAAACTAACTAGCTGACTAGTTTTATCATTCTTGTATTCAGTAGTACATTATTTTGCTTAAAAGTAAAAGTAAAGCATCACCTGCATAGCACTAGAAAATTTGTGTTGGCGATTCTCACTATGTTCAGTGGTATGTTTCAATTAATCCGTCAGTCCTCGGATCACAGACACAATAGAAAATCTATTGTGTCTCGGCCCGATCGGGCCGCTCGGTGGTCAATGGGTTAAACTGAAAATTGAGTCAGGTATTATTCATCATTTTCATCATGGATACTTAAAATGTAATCATTTAGTTGTCAGATACAATCCAAAAATCATGAATCTGAAATTGAATTTAATTTAGAATGCCCATAGTAAAGGAGAACATAAAATTTATTTGGTACATAGCAGTATCTATCATCCTGGCACTGGATTACTTGACAACAGTGTACTGGTTGATATTATCTGAGAAACATCCAGCCAACTATATAAAAATATAAAAAATGCAGGAATAAAATATAAAAAAATGTTATATGATACATACAGGATCTATTCATATAACATTTTTTTAGTAGATCTGTAGGATGATAATGAAACAGAATTATTTGTGTTAATAATAGTAGCCATTTTCAAAATTCAGATTTTATAGTAAAAATATAAGAATTGCTCTCTTCTCTATTAAGTTCTTAAATCAATTTTCAAATGAGGTCTTATTATTATGATAAAATCTTAGTCCCTAGTAGTTATGTGACTAGTTCAACAGTAGGTATAATGGCTAATTAATGTTGATACAGTAGTACATCGCAACATCTGCATTATTTCAATCTAAATACAATGTTATCACTTAATACATAAAAAGGACAGTTCCCTGGCCTCATTGTTATTGTAAATATAAAATTTTCTTGTATTGATATTATTTTTAAAGAAACCATTTCTTGGTCCTGAATAATTTATTTGTGAATTATGACAATTAAAAAGTAAAAAAAATCAAAATTTATAACTCCAACTTTAATATTTAGGATGTTTCAATCCAGTCTAGCATCCACTGTTGACTATGCAGTACTGGATCATTCATTTATTTGTTTGCTTATCGCTGATTTACATTTATACAACACTGATCCAACACCAGAATTTGTGATGCCGCCACCAACTACTGTATTAAATTAATTATTATTAGTCTTATGTTTCTTGACAATTCAAAAGTGCTTCAAATGAAGTCTAATAAAATTGAACAAATAAATGTTAGTTATATCAAATCTTACATACCATAAAAGAAAGTTAATCAGGCATATTATGTATTTACAGTTTAAACTTTTCATGCCTTTGCATCACATATAGCACAGGTTTAAAAAATATGATTAAAGTTTTTTATAGTGGGTATACTATATGTATTTTATTGGTACCTAGTACCTACCCACAAATTTTTAATATGTATTACCAAAAAAATGGATTCAAAATTTAAAACAATTTTTAACAATATCCCTTCTTGTTGCAGGCACATATGAAATTCCCTCCAGACTACCCATACTCACCACCATCAATTAGATTTTTAACAAAAGTTTGGCATCCAAATGTATATGAGGTAAGTGCTATAATAAAATATCATCATAATATTCTTAGCTATAAGTAATCAAATTATGTAATTAAAAAAAAACTATACATACAGTGGTGGTCATATAATTAAGAACGCTGATACAAAGGGAAGATTTTTTCAGACTAAGATGCATAACTAATTTCATGTAATTATTTTTATTTTTCTCGATATAGAAATACTTTTCCAACAAATCACTGTATTCATTAATACACGTGATTAGCCTAAAAATTAATAGACAAACTTTTTACACGACTTCTAAACATAGTATTCCTATTTACTAGCTGGTCACGTAATTAAGAACGCTAAATAGTTTATACTTTGTTACTCGACTCGATTTGTTGTGTGTTATGTGTTGTGGTTTTTTGTATAATTTTGGCGCCATTAAGTGTTGCAAAAGATTAAAAGTGATTACTTCTCATAAAAAAAATGGAAATGAATAAAAGTTGTGATAAATCTACTAGGGAAGTTATAATAAAACTTCGCGGGAAGAATTGGTCTTATAAAAAGTGCATCTGCAATGTTCAAACTATGGTTTTCCACGCCATAAGGCATTTTGATACGTATCAAAAAACTTCGGATGTCCCACGTATGCAAAGACAGAAAAAAACAACTCCTCAAGATGACCGAAACATCGTCCGTATGGTGAAACAAAATCCTTTTAAAGGGTCCAATGGGCTGAGAAAAGAATATTTCGGCGAAAATAACCCTTTATCAATCTCAGCACGCACTATTCGAAGACGTTTGGTAGAAGAAAAATTGCACGGTCGGATAGCAAGAAAAGTACCCATGTTGAAACTTTGCCACAAGCAAGCCCGGCTTAGATTTGCAAGAAAATATGAAAACTGAACTGTGTGACAGTGGAAAAATGTACTTTTCTCTGACTAAACGAAAATAAACAGAGTATGTTCCGATGGAAAACGATATGTTCGACGTCCTCCGAATACAGAATTCGACCCTAAGTACACGAAAGTTACATTAAGGCACGGTGGTGGAAATGTGAAAATTTGGGGGTGCTTTTCTGGACATGGTATTGGACCTGTAAAGTTGATAGAAGGTAACATGAATCAATTCCAATACAAAAATATACTGGAAGAAACAATGTTACCTTATGCTGAAGAAGTTCTACCGGTTATTTGGACATTCGAGCATGCCAATGATCCAAAGCACACTGCACACACTGTAAAGGAATTTCTAACAGTGCAGTCAGTTTCTGTTTTGGACTGGCCAGCTAACAGCCCTGACCTAAACCCAATAGAGAATCTGTGGTTCGAAGTAAAGAAAAAGGTTTCAAATACACAGTGTCGAAATTTAAGGGAGCTGTACAACGTTTTCTTAGAAGAATGAAACTCTATTTCTCTAGCAAAATGTCAAAAATTAATAGAGTCAATGCCTCGCCGGTGTAAAGCAGTAATTAAAAGCCGTGGACATGCTATTAAATATTAATTTTAGTTAAAAATGTATTAACTTGCTTTACAAATTTTTCTCGCAACGTATTATTGTATTTTTTTTTTAATGAAAGTGTCATACAAAACAAGTCCCGAGCAGATAAATTAATCGTTCTTAATTATTTGTCCAGCTTCACTATTATTTGAATGTGTTGCTTTGGTAATAAATTATTTTTGAAAAAAATATTGTTGGCGATTTTATTATTTATTCTTAAACTTAGTTGCTCTATTAATGTGGCTATTTTATGACATAACTAGTTGCTTCTCAGAAGGTGAACATCTCTGTGTATGACATTATTTAAATAAAAATTTCTAGTACTTCAGATCGTTCTTAATTATATGACCACCACTATATATATAAAAAGTATTATAAAAAAGAGCACAATAGTTCAATAACTTTTGACTGTTATTTATTACTATATAAACATGTTATATTATATCACTAAAGTATGACTTATATAAATTTGTAGGGTGACAACACTGAGTAACAGACAGACATACAGAGTTACTTTCGCATTAATTATAATATTAAGTATGGATTTTTATTGGTTAGAGTTTAGACTGTTCTTTGATGGAATAATTATATAGATGAGTTTCCATTCTTATTGTACTCGTAGTATGTTTATTAGGTATATAGTGTAGTGTCCGTCTTTACTTCACGTAGGCTGACTTTATCTGACAAGGTAACCACAGACCCCTTTGTAAAAATCCGGTTGACGACAGTCAGAATAGCTCTACAAATATAAAACCTACAGGAAACAGTATACAATGGCAATTGTTGTCAACAATTCGTAAATAGTCGTGACGGCTTATTCCCTTTTACTTTACCTGGCTTTCATTTATATTAATTACTAGCAATGCCCTGCGGTTTCACCCGCATAGATAGCGATATCGTTACAGTGAAAAGTCTACTAAATAGGTCGGACTATAGGTTTAATTTTTAATCACATGAAAATCTCCTTTACCCCGTCCCTTGGGGCCGTGGGTTATGTCGGATTCCTACCGACCAAAACCCCACTGTGTTCCGTCAAGACGCATATTGGTAGAATTCCTCCGTGACCCCCGCACTACGGCCTGCTCGAACAGTATACCTACTATTTTCTGTAGATTGACACTTTTAAAAATTCGTTATATCTTTTGAATGGAATATCCAATTCTTTTCATTTAAAAAGTATTTTGCTGGTATTGAAACAGTCTATAATAAAACATCATTTAATGGGATAAGGATTAATATATGTGTATGGATAACATGGTTTGATTACTGTCGGCACTTTTATTTACTTTGAAAACGTAAAAAAGTTGTTGTAGTAACATAACTACTGAAGATGGACATATGGTATCGCGGACTTTCTTGTAGATATTGATCCATTCTATAATACCGTAGAACATTTTTTTGTTCTATCTTCAATAGATTCTGCAGCGCACGCGATGACAGAAGTTTTATTGAGGATTTTTTTACACCTTGGGTTACATTATTGCATTTTTGGTAAGGATCTCTAATTTTTTTGAAAATGCAATATAGCCTATGTTGCTCAGTAAAGATGCAGCTTTCTAATGGTGAAAGAATTTTTGAAATCGGTCCAGTAGTTTTTGCGTGAAAACCATACATACATACATACTTACATACATACTTACAAACTTTTCCTCTTTATAATATTAGTATAGACTAGCGATCCGCCCTGTTTTCCTCGGCTTAAGCAAAATATTTCAAGTCAAAATTCTTTGTTGCTCATTCCTTCCACCCCTAACACTTCCAGTCCGTGCGATAATTTAATCAGAAAATATAGTTTAACCTCCTAATAAGAAAGTAGTTAATTCAAGTTTTTTGTCTAAACCCATCACCGTAAAATGAAAGTTTAATTTATTATCATACACGAAATGCCTTCTACACTATATAATAATTATTCCAATTATTTTCAATATAATATACTTTTGGTTTAATATAGTCAAACAAGAAGTCTATTGTATGAAAGTGTTATACTGTATTTTTTTTTAAAGAAAAAGTGACTACCACTGATAGCGCAGCACTGAGCGGTCTCCTAGAGACACAATAGTTTAGGGCCAAGTGCTGAGCGCCCTACAGTGAAGTAGATCAAGGTTCTCGATCACGACATAGACCCTTTTGTACTCCGATAATTTTCGATCTCATAAAGGATAAAAACAAAAAGATTACAAGTTAAATTAAGACCACATTTCTATATATAAACGTTTATAACCTGACTTGTTAGTAACACAGGCAATTTTAACGATTCAGTGTCAAATATTCGCGGTGATGGTTTTAAAAAGAAATTTAATATAGTCGCTTTCTATTCTCACGAGGCGGGTCATGTCTGAGTGATTCCTCCATCGTAGAGGGAGGATCCTCGACCGTACGGAACTATGAGCGACCGACCGTTAGGCCTGATTGGCTGCTGAAGTGCTGATGGTGTGAATTTGTATCTGTTTTGTATCGAAGAATTTTTTTTTTGATTGCAGTGAATATGAATGTAATTTCCTCCCGTATCCCTTCTCAATGACATGGATTTCAAACCCATACCACTTAGATACCTACTTTGGCAGATGTGTAGTGTGAGATGTTTGATCATATACAAATGTAAACGTAAAATTCTTGCATTTATACATATAAAATATGTCCTCATTCTGCTAAAAATAATGCATACCTAGGTTTATTTCAGAATTTGTATGATTATTAGATAGGAATATCTATGAATGTTATTGTTACTTGTTAGTATCATGTGTAACAAACTTAACTAGGGCAGTTTCATCGTTGCGTATATCGTATTGTTTGACAATCGAGGTTAAGCGTTTTACGTTATATCTAGTTTTAAACGCATACGGGAAGAACACGATTTCTTATATTTTATGAATCAATAATTGTGAAAAGTGAAACATAAGTATCTCCAAGAATATCTGACTGAGAAGTGATGACTAATATTCATTACGCATTTTATTTTGATCATATCAGTGCATTTCCAGACGCTTCCTATTTTTTACGATTCTTTCTTTTTTTCCCAGTATATTTTGTCAACTGCTAAATGGGTTCTAGAACATAATAATTAATGTTCTTGATATTATTCCTCACGAGTGTATCAAATTTATAAAGCACTAATCTCAAGACCCAGCTGTCTACAGTTTGTTGTCTGGAAAATCCTCAATCCATGTGCTTATACCCATCTCTCAAAATGTACTAAAAACCTATCAGGAACGGGTAGAAATCAAACAAGTGTTCTAGTAAGATCCCCTTAAGGTGATTGCAACGATCTGTTCCCAGCCAATATCCCGCTAGATGGCGCTGAATTCTACATTTCTAGTTTATTTGAGTTTTTGCGTAATTGGAATAGTCATCAAACCTAGGAATAGTCATGGCGGTTACTGAATATTATATTTTATTGAAATATGTTATATCATTGCCTTAAAATCCACCCAATTCGGTAAAATTATGCGTTTTAACATCTGTCATTGCATACAGGGTCGTTTACACACACAGACGTATACAAAAATGATAAAGATTTAACTCTAGATGGCGTGAATGTAAAGCGCGTCACACACGGTGAAGATACTACCTATAATATTTTATCTAATCTAGTAATATTTTATATTACAGTATCTTAAGGTATCCGGTATCAGCGTTCTGACCATCATTTTTCTTTTTTCGCTGTAGAACCGCCATCCTGTTACAAATGACCCACAAAGGAGAATGACCACGGGTGGTATCGGTAAAATTTTAGTTGTGCCACGTATTCGTTATATTGTTAATTCCTATTTGTATTTATAATGATCATATGTATCAATATTAAGTCTTAATTAAACCGGATAAATTGAAATAATAGTAAAAGTAAAAGTTTTTCTTTTGAAACATGTATGAACTTTCGCATTAGTAGGAAGTAGGATTGTTATAAAAATAAAAGTTATATTTGTTGGCGTAAACTATTTTATTGTAATTTTGGGAAATAAATAATGTCAAAATTGATTACCTACAATAAAACGCAGTTTTATTTTATTACCTACATTACACTATTGTTTTTTTTTAATCAAAACATGTATTTGAAGTAGCAAATATGATATTATGCTGATCCAAGCATTTTCACTCAAAACTAATATCAGTAATGATTTGTAAAAGTAAATTATTTCAAAATACATTTCATAACCAACAAGTAAGAATAATTATTCATACAACAACAAATCAAAAACACTATTTACTATGGAAAAAAAACCAGGAAGGTGAAAAACATATTTACGATTTCGATGCACTCGACTTTTAGTAAAATAATAGGTAAAAATATTATTATGGTTTTGATCACAGACATATCTGTGGTTTTGATTTTAGCTACTAGTATCAGAAAGCTGCGTGTTCAATGCACGTCGGGGTCCCACAACTGTGGAGGAAGGAAGGTAGAATACCTCCATCGAATAAGTGAAGTTTCTCGACATACTCGATTTGCCGGCCGGCCTCAATGAAGATTGTCCGAAAGTTGTATATGTGCTCTGTAACGAAAAAATTTCGCTAGCGCGATTCAGAGTGAGGTGTCGTACAATATACCTAATGAAGTTTTTCATCTTTTTATTTTACTGCAAATACAAAATAAAAATTAAACAATGGTAATGTAAATTCTAAACAAACTACTACCAAAATACAATTAGAACAAAAATCATTTGACTGGTTGATTTCACCCAGAGGCCAGAGGCGGCTCGTGACAAAATTGTATGGGTGTTCACTTGAAATAAAACAACGAAAATACAATAGCGTAGCAGGATAATTTATTACAAAAAAAAATGAGCACCACATTTTATAAATGTCTATAACACTAAAAATTACAAAGTACAGGCTATTTCAAAACGAATTCAATGACTAGGTATCAATAATTAGTAAATCACCGAATTTGCATTCGCGAGCGTAGGTATCCATAGTGTTTGTCACTGACGGTCACTGACCTCTATAACTTATAGTTATAGAGGTCAGTGGTGTTTGTTGTGTAAACATGTATGTATTTGAGTAGTTAGTAGCATATTATATTCTGAATTTCTGATCCATGCCTATTCACTCAAAACTAATAACACTAATGATTTGTAACAGTAAATTATTTCAATAGGTAGGTATTTGAACATTTCCCAACAAGACGTAAGAATAATTATTCGTAGGTATACAAGATACAATAACAAATCTAATACACTATTTATTATTTTATTATTTACTAGCGGTCCGCCCCGGCTTCGCCCGTGGTACATGTTTACGTTTTCTCTCCATAAGAAGTAATAGCTAGAGAGCTAGCGCAAAGCTACCTGTATGTATTTGACCAGACCTGGATTTTTGTGTGTTGATTCCCCTATACCTACTATACATGAGATGAGGAGTCACTAAGCCCAGAGTGGTGGACGGGGCGCGCGCTTAGGTAAGACAGGTGGAAATTTTTGGCGAACTTTGAAACCATTTGACCACGTCTGCCATTTTGATATTTGAAAATAGATTATTATTACTATCGGAAAATAACAATGGCAGACCATTATCACGCGGATAACATTCTGGCAGACACTTATGAAAGTGCTGAAAAAAATACAATTTTGAAAGTATTTGACCAGATCTGCCATTCATATATTTTATTTATTAGGGTCTTAAAAACTTATTTTCGAAACGGCAGACATTTTCATTGCGTACAGACTTCAGCAGACAACAAAACTTTACAGACTTCAGCAGTCAACAAGACTTAGCTTCTACATGGTCAGATGTATATATGTATTACGTTCCCTGACCTTACATCAATGATTTACTTTATTAATGTTTTTATGGTCATTTACATTTAATTTTGAAAACTATGGAATAAAATTTATAAATTTGATGATACAAAACTAAATATACATTTGTAAAGAATCTCAAATATAAAGTTGTGTTGCAAATAACAAATCATCATTTAAATATTTAGTTTATTTCTTTATTTAAGAAACAATTAACAATTACAAAACAACATAAAAAAACACGCATGCATTTATTGAAATGTTCATTCATCATCACTATCGTATGGCGTTGTGTGACTCGTCTTCATAATCCATTGAATCGGATTCTGTAAAAGTAAAACGTAAATTATATAATAAAAGAAATGAGTCATTATAAACTTACCTAGTAAGGCAATGCCTTTGATGTCGCACGATGCCGCCGCGCCGCCAGTGTAGGTACTTCTGCTGCTACATGAAAATATGCTAGGGTTGCAACAAATGGGAAATAAAACAATTGTGATTATTACTATTATGATGTAATCATTTATTCATATTATGTACATTCAAAACAATTGCTATTATTAAATCTGATGTAATTATTTTTTCATAAATATATAATTATTATTAATTACATAATATATTGCACTGTGAAATATTTACGTATCACTTTATTTTTGATGTTCTTAATTGTCTTTTATAAAATTTAAGTGACGCATTCGCATTGGGATCAACAATCCGATAAGAAAAGAATGGAGACAACATATACATAGCTTTGATTTCAATTCTACAGATACAAAATATACAATCTATCTAAAATGATACAACGGATGTTTCCTGCGTTTTCTCGTCAAAATACCGAAACAACGTAATTATTGTATAGTAGTTGGGCGTGAAAGTAAAAAAACAAATGAAAAGTGTTTTCCATATGATTATTTATTAAATTTACGCGATTAAGAATAATTTCAACGATACAATTTAGTAACCGAGAATTCAGAGGATTAAAGAAAATACCTGCCTGATCATTTTATCAAACTCTAAAAGAATTATGGTTATTTCGCATCACTCGGTTTATTAGTTTTGTAATAATTATTAAAGGTAGTTACAACCCTAGCCATTGAGTCGAACGGTAGGCAACACAATATCGACTTTGTGCGGGTACATATGGTACATTTCTTCTTGCTGTGAAGCGTAATTATTATTATTAAGATTTTTTAGGCTATTTTGAATCAGCTGTTCTAATTTAATTCTAGAAATTTATTAAAACGTGATTTTTTTAAAAGTATATTATGAGTTTATAAATACCTCAACCAATAGTTATTGTGTCCTATCCTCATTTCTTTATATCTTGGTAGTTAACTAAAGTGTTAAATTTACATAACCTCAACAACAACATTTACACTGCCACTGCACTAAAACTAAACTAACTAGCTCTCTAGCTATAAGAACCATCCTCGTACTTCAAGGAATATAATAAAAAAAGAATTATCGAAATCGGTTCAGCCGTTCTCGAGTTATGCGCTTACCAACACATTTTGCGATTCATTTTTATATATAAGACTAGCGGTCCGCCCCGGCTTCGCCCGTGGTACATGTTTACGTTTTCTCTACATAAGAACCATCCTCGTACTTCAAGGAATATAATAAAAAAAGAAATATCGAAATCGGTTCAGCCGTTCTCGAGTTATGCGCTTACCAACACATTTTGCGATTCATTTATATATATATACTAGCGGTCCGCCCCGGCTTCGCCCGTGGTACATAATATTTACGTTTTCTCTACATAAAAACCATCCTCGTACTTCAAGGAATATAATAAAAAAAGAATGATCGAAATCGGTTTAGCCGTTCTCGAGTTATGCGCTTACCAACACATTTTGCGATTCATTTTTATATATAAGACTAGCGGTCCGCCCCGGCTTCGCCCGTGGTACATGTTTACGTTTTCTCTACATAAGAACCATCCTCGTACTTCAAGGAATATAATAAAAAAAGAATTATCGAAATCGGGTCAGCCGTTCTCGAGTTATGCGCTTACCAACACATTTTGCGATTCATTTTTATATATAAGAAGATAAGATTATGTGAAAATAACCAGGAAGGTGAAAAACATATTTACGAAAACATAGTAACATAATATGGCTGTCGCTACAATAATTATATTTCAATTTTATCTTTTTATACCTAGTAGAACTGGCCGACGAATAAAAAAAATCGTATTAGAATAAATACAATAAATTACGGAACAAAAAAAGGATTGTAACTGAATTAGGTATGTTTGTTTCTGGGCGCACCGTTTTCGACGACGCGACGCGCGACGTAAGCGTATAGGTATAGGTACCTACTTTGCTAAAACAAACTAATAAAATTGTGTGTCTGTCTGAAAATTCGGAAAAGCATATTTTGCAAGTTTGTAATTACTTTGATAGTTTACCGATTTATAATAATTGTAATTGTAATTGTATAATATATAATTTGCAATGTGGTGAAATTTCATAAAAATCACGGGCCAATTTTTTGTTTTGAATCCCACCGAAAATATAATTGCGTTATTAGAATAATTAATTACTATACCTACCCACGATCAATTATTACAATATAGTCTCAAATGCATACTAGAGAAATATTGCAATTTGATTCAATTAAAATGCATAGCATACAAAAATAAATTCACAACACAAGAAATTCCGCGCGCAAATCATAGCGCGTGTCAATGAAATCAAGAATGTTTTATATCAAGCCGACGCGGACGACGACGCGACGCCGAACAAAAGTACCTACGACGGACGACCACGCTTCGAGTTGCCAAACAACATGAGTAATAAATTGTTTACAAAAAAAACAAGTTTTCCATTTTTCTGTATGAGTAGACAGAACTTCAAAACGCCACCTGCTACGGTTTATATTATGAACGATTGTTATAAAAATAAAAGTTATATTTGTTGGTGTAAACTATTTTATTGATCAATAATTTTGGAATTTAAAATTGTCAACATTGATTACAATAAAACGCAGTTTTATTTTATTACACTATTGTTTTTTTTATCAAAACATGTATTTGAAGTACCATATAATATTATGCTGATCCAAGCATTTTCACTCAAAACTAATATCACTAATGATTTGTAAAAGTAAATTATTTCAATATACATTTCATAACCAACATGTAAGAATAATTATTATTATTCCTACCTACAACAACAAACCTAAAACACTATTTACTATGGGAAAATAACCAGGAAGGTGAAAAACATATTATTATTTACGATTTCGACGCACTCGACTTTTAGTAAAATATAGTAGGTAAACATAATATTATGGTTTTGATTTTTGCTACTAGTATAAGAAAACTGCGTGTTCAAACTACTTGTTTGTCTGTCTGAAAATTCGGAAGTACTTTGGTAGTTTACCGATTTATAATAATATTGTATATATCGTTGTTTAAAAAATATTCAAACACAATAAAATATGATATACTGATTTATCACTGGTTTCAGTGATGAACTGATGAGTCAATTATAGCCACTATACTTTCGTCATACGTGTGTATGATTGATGTGATTTGCAACGTGGTGATATTTCAGAAAAATCACGGGTCAAATTGTCCCACCGAAAATATAACTGCGTTATAAGAATAACTATACCTACGATAAATTATACATAATACAATATAGTCTCAAATGCATACTAGTGAAATATTTTATTTGAATCAATAAAATAAAAAAATAATAAAAAATAATAATAATACAAAAATAAATTCACAACACAAGAAAATCCGCGCGCAAATCATAGCGCGTGACAATGAAATCAAGAACTTTCGAGCCGACGCGGACGACGAAGGAGCCCAAAAGTACCTACAATCATAGGCGGCTCGTGACAAAATTGTATGGCCGTGTTCACTTGAAATAAAACAACGAAAATAGGTAGGTACATACAATAGCGTTAGCAGTACAAAAAAAATGAGCACCACATTATAAATGTCTATTTATACACTAAAAATTATAGAGTATTTCAAAACGAATTCAATTATTATTTAGCAATAATTAGAAAATCCCCGAATTTGCATTCGTGATCGTATTCATAGTGTTTGTCTACACTAATATTATAAAGAGGAAAACTTTGTTTGTTTGTTTGATTGTAATGAATAGGCTCATAAACTACTGGACATTTTACCAATGTTTGCAAGTTTGTGATTACTTTGATAGTTTACCGATTTATAATAATTGTATACTTATATCATTGTTTAAAAATATTCAAACACAATATGATATAGGTACTGATTTATCACTGGTTTCAGTGATGAACTGATGAGTCAATGTTAGCCACAATACTAATCACTTTCGTCATACATGTGTATGAACTATGATTGATGTGATTTGCAATGTGGTGAAATTTCATAAAAATCACGGGCCAATTTTTTGTTTTGAATCCCACCGAAAATACATATATTACTAATTGCGTTATTAGAATAATTAATTACTATACCCACGATCAATTATTACAATTTACAATATAGTCTCAAATGCATACTAGAGAAACATTGCAATCTGAATCAATTAAAATGCATAGCATACAAAAATAAATTCACAACACAAGAAATTCCGCGCGCAAATCATAGCGCGTGTCAATGAAATCAAGAATGTAATTTTATATCAAGCCGACGAGCGACGACGCCGAACTAAAGTACCTACAGTACCATTTACCTTCAGTGTACAATACAGTTTACAGACCTACGACGGACGAACAATAATGAGTAATAAACATAAATAAAAAAAAACATAGTTTCTAAGGTCATTAGTTTTATTTTATTTTATTGTTATTTTCTTTGAACGATTGGAAATGAAATTACTCAATTTTTACACATAACTTTGATTTATTAGAATTATGCTCATTATGCATAAGATAACGAACGCGAATGCACGACATCTAGCGCGTCAATGTCTAAACATCGCCTTTCGTTTAGACATTGACGCGCTAGATCTGTAATAAGTATATAGTCTATGCGCTAGATGTCGTGCTTTATGTCGTGTTTCGCTTGGCAAAAGTCACGCACACTACTGTAGAAGTGTCAAATTTTTCCGGTATTTTACTGTTGTTTTTCTAAGTAAATATTGTAAATTATTGATTAAAAAGGTCGAACGCGCACACATTTCATTATAGAGAAGTGATAAAATGATTAGTTTTAAAGAAATAGTGTCTGTGTTAAGTGTTTAGAGGTAATCAAAAATGTATGGAGGGACGGTCGGAACATCAACCTTAATATGCTTTATTCCTTATTCCTAAATTGCTTAGGTAGACTATAATTTACATGTACAGAAACAGCTGAACACAGATTACACAGACGACTTCTTATCATAACGATATTTTTTTACATTACAAAAACGGAGCCCTGATAGAGTTTTAAGCTTGATTGATAATGTAAAAACATCAATTATTTATATATTTGTCCCTTTCGTTAAATTGCGACACAATCTTAGCGACTTTGACCCGAACCACTGAACAGTGTACTAGATCGTGATTTGACCTACATTAGAGCTTGATTTTAAGACTGCAATCTAAGTATATAATATTTACCTTAGTGTCTACAATATATTGAATTCAGTACTTATTTCTCTTAATCTCTACGAAGAACATACGTAGTCAAGTCAATACATAAAGAAATAAGTAGTACAATCATAATGAATCACATTATCGTCAGATTTATGTGTAATTCTCTATTTCGTATCCACCAAAGAGAGAAAGGATGATTCAGGGACAAATCGTTTTAGAAATTCTCGAAAGAATCCATACTCTTCCTCTGGTAACCTATTTTTTAACATAGTTTTCAGATCTCTTTTCGTAAAAAAAAGATTTGGCTCTTTTTCAAATCGGCTCTTAGAATCGCTCGCTTTGGAAAAAATCGTTTTGAAAACCTCCAAAGAGAAATATTTTCTGAAAGTAGGTATCTAGGTATATAAATAGTATAGTATATTCAGGTCTTCTTCGAGGCTAGTCTTGTTCAGTCTTAACAAATAATTTGTAACATTAAGGTACAAGAGAGCCACTTTAATCAATAAAAACAGAATTAGTGGGCAAGGCACGATTGCAAAGCGTATTTTCGTGGTAGTCGCGGATTACAGTTAACTCTGTAGACATTCAAGCGAACAGTAATATTATCGGGTCATCAACCAAGCATGATTCACTCAGTGACACGATGTATCGAATCTCTAAATGAATATAAATAGTTATTTGCTTTTATAATGTTTACATTCCTAAACGTGTTTAATAGGTACCTACTATAATTTGTCCTACTTTTATAATAGCTGTTCTTCTAAACCGTTTTTGAATAGGTATTTGCTTCTTTCATTCAGATCTATTTATTCCACTTTTAATAACAATGGGTGGATTGAAGTATCACAATTTGAAATTCCTTATTTCGAAATGACTATTATCTAGATGTTTTTATTCTCTGAGTGTAAACTAATTCACGAAACATTTCATTGCTACAATGAACGTAACATTTGAGTCATAAGTTTGTTCCAACACCTAGGTGGAAACGCAATCAATGGCTTATACAGTTAAGAGGAGGCTCCCTTTCTCATTTCTGGCCCTGAGAGACCGGTTACGGTACTAGACGCTAATACAGCCGTAATAAAGTTGAATATCGCGTGCGCTCTTTGATCGCGTTCGAGCTCGAAAAGTAAGTCTCAATTCTTATTTCGTTTATAACTAAAGTAATAATTGATCTAGAGAAAAAATATCTTGGGATTCGATAGTAAACTCTATTTTCTTACTGTTAACATTTATTTTAGACATAAAGTCCAAGTAAATCTTTAAAAAAATGTAATAATCCTTAAAAAAGGCATCATTTTTGAATAAAAAATGAATCGAGCGAAAATGTTACAATTATGTTTCTGTCTTGTACATCGAAAGAAAAAGACCCAATAAATCATATACTAAATTTCCATTTTGATTGTATGTGTGACTGTTTCAGAATATTAATGCAAATTCACATAAAATTTAGGGAGCTTCCCCTTAATGACGGTTGCGTAAACATTTACAGCAATGTATCAAAATCAAATAACTCAGGACCAATATTTTCGGTAAGACCTAAAGGCATCTCTGATCACAAAACTATGAAAGTGGCAATAATTTAGATATTATATTTCAATTTTATTATTGGAAAAATCTATATCAGACCTACAGGCTACAGAAGCTATGAAATAATTTTAAATTATACAGATGGTTCCGGCTTTGAGCCCGGAGGTGGAGTAAACGTAATAAATGTTTATACGGAAGACAAAACTTGGTTTACTTGGCTACGTAAGCATTATGTCTCGAACCATACATTAATTATTTGCGCTAAAATTGCAAACGCCAACTGAAAATAATTAGATTTAAGAGCAAAAAGTAATATGATGAATTACATCTTATATTGTACATTATGAAATTAAAGTAGTTTGGCACTATCCATTTATTATAAACTTACAGCCTTACTAATAAAAAGTTAAACAATATATAAATTTCTACCATTTTCTACCATAGCTGTGTCCTGTTCTTTCTCACATGAAACGTCAATCATAAAAACATGACAGGTTATTGCAATAACTAATCAAGAATGTTTATGCCACTTTGCCTGGAGCTTCCGGAAAAAGGAAATAAAAATTTAAAATAAGAATATTTTTTTGCCCCGTAGTCTCGGCCTCGCAAGCCACCACCATCACCATTGTTTTTATTTAATTTCAGCCACTTGCAAAAGATCTCATACGTATATACAAATATGGTTTGTTTTGCACTTCACGCATGACATTGTGCCGATGACATTGAATACATCTATGAGGAGCAAGTCGCATCAAACAGGATATAGCATCGGTTGAATGACCTTTACCATGAAGGCATTGTGGTGGTTACTAACATACTTAATTTTCAAAACGTGTATCACGTTTCAGTCAATGAACTATCCTCACCACTTAACAGTATAATTATTCCAAACGCTTAATGAGTAATGACGAAATTACACGGGTTCTATACATAAATAAATGTACCTAATCAACAGACGTTTCTTTTGAATATAATGCAATAAGAAATGGCAATGCAAAATCAAAATATGTGTCCACTTTACTAAAGATAACAATATTAAACAAAGCTTTTGCGTGCATTAATATTCAAAAATAGACAAGGAAGCCACAGTGAAATTAAAAATGACGTCAGAAAACATGAAGCACGATATCTCAAAAGTTGTACGTATTAAAATCTCAAGAAACCTTTTTGAGATGGGATATGAGTGATCTAGGAAATATGCATACGTATTACCTATTTATCATTGCCTCATTGGCTATACAGGATAAATTAAATGTAACTATGTAATTTAGCGACATGACAAAAGTAATTGTTCTGCAATATGGGTTAATCTCATGAATAAAGTAAAATTCAATTTTTCATTGACAATGTCCCAACGCTGGCACGAATCGGCCTTGAGGTAATTAACCTTATTCCTGACGGCCCGTACCGCGGTGGCAGCACTGAACTTGGCTTCAGCTCT
This sequence comes from Colias eurytheme, assembly GCF_061535395.1. Taxonomy (NCBI): domain Eukaryota; kingdom Metazoa; phylum Arthropoda; class Insecta; order Lepidoptera; family Pieridae; genus Colias; species Colias eurytheme. Next base: position 5,789,936 of record NC_142995.1, on the reverse strand, counting down.
AAATAGCCCCCAAGAGACGCAACATCATCACGACGCATCGACCCGTGCCAACCATTCAATTGCACGCCTATACAAGCCACGTGGTTATAAAAACGCTGAGTGACGTACATTTTGTACCGTAATATACAATGGAGCTATGAATACTGACGATCCGACTGAAGTGCTTGAATATCCATCTTATAAGTTATTAGTATACGCCTATAACATCTTCTAGACTATTCACGAACGTTTCTACGATTTAATATCCAGTATACTCATCGGTGCCCATTCATTTGGTGGATTAAAATAGTCCAAATGCTCCGTATTCACAAAAGACTTTTAAAGGTCTTTTGATAATGAGTTACAACTCTTCTTCTTAATGAGAACGAGGAAAATAATTACAAAGTTTTCCACTTAAGGTTGTTGTAATGCGGGAATTACAAGATCAACGTTTTAATGTGGAAAATGTTTAATGTCATTTACCGGTTTTCCAGATGATAATGGTTAAAATGTTTAATTATTTAAACAAGATTTCAATATATATTTTTGCTGTTTAATTTTAGGGTATTATCTGTTTTATAGATTTTTAATTTTATTTACAAATAGTCCCGATTTGGCGGTGAGCACACACACGCTTCTTTGTGAGGAAGCGGTGATCCGACGGCATAATTTTAGCCGAGGGCGTCGCACCGACCATGCCACTGCGCTATCATCATGACAACACAGTTACATTATTATAAAGACACCAACTATCGGTGGAATAACGAATTCTAAGAATTTTTTTTATTATTTTATAGAGCGCTCGTGGGCATTATATAAATTTCAACCATATGGCACAAAGAGTCAAATATATAATCAATTTTTTATATTTTGCATTGTTACTTCTTTCAATATAAAACTACCATGCAAGGTTATGACTTTTCCCTTCCAAGTACATACTACATTGTACATCGCGTTCTGCGATCACTCATTTCGATGACATTTTAATGATTTTGAAATAAAAAATTGCGTCTGGCACCTATTTAACAACGAAAAAAACGTCTTGCAATAAAAAAATTATGTCTCATGGATCTTATGTCTCTGGAAAAATTACGCGTTAAAAAATGACTTTAAATTAAGGACATTTTCTTGTGCAGATAAGATGCGCACTAATAAACGCAACCACTGCGACCAGCCAGACAGCCCGGACTCTAACCGAAATAGCAAGAGGAACAGTATATCAAAGAACCAACTATACTAAAATGCTCTCTTGTCAACGTTGGTAGCACCTATACGATTAAATAGTTTCCTTCTTCTCTATTATGGAATAGTATAAAATGACCTTCCTTCATTTACTCGATATTGGTAGCATTCGCGTTTGCGCGAATCTTCCTATAAATATAAATTTGGAATAAGCTATTAATACGAATAAGTTATAAATAAGGTCATATTATAAATGTAAAAGATTTTGTATTGAAGTACTTACTTTTATTAATCACTAGCAATGCCCTGCGGTTTCACCCGCATAGATAGCGATATCGTTACAGTGAAAAGTCTACTATAGGTCGGACTATAGGTTTAATTTTTAATCACATGAAAATCACCTTTACCCCGTCCCGCACTACGGCCTTTTTTTTTTTTGTTTTATTGGGGAAATCTTTCATAGATACCCACGGCCTCCGGGGGAGGGGCCGTGGGTTATTCCGCAGCGCACGCGATGACAGAAGTTTTATTGAGGATTTTTTTACACCTTGGGTTACATTATTGCATTTTTGGTAAGGATTTATAATTTTTTTGAAAATGCAATATAGCCTATGTTGCTCAGTAAAGATGCAGCTTTCTAATGGTGAAAGAATTTTTGAAATCGGTCCAGTAGTTTTTGCGTGAAAACCATACATACATACACACATACATACATACTTACAAACTTTTCCTCTTTATAATATTAGTATAGATAAACAGCATTAAATGCCGTATCTAGATAAAATAACATAGAACGAAAACATATACCATCATGTATACGGATACCTAGGTAGGTAGGTTCGCCCCGGCTTCACCCGTGGTACATATTTCGCAATAAAAGGTAGCCTATGTTCTTTTTCAGGGTCTAAAGGTTATCTGTGCCAAATTTCATCAAAATCGCTCCAGTAGTTTATGCGTGAAAACCATACATACATACAAACAAACCTTTCCTCTTTATAATATTAGTATAGATTATACGTATTTTAGATGCATACGTGTTTTCACTAATAAGATTAGATTTACTTGGAATTTTTGGATTAACAGAGAATTCAGATCGAGAAATTAGTGATTTGGTGGTTTTTAAATTTACATGTTCATATAACATATTATAAACAATGCTTACTAAAAAATATTCTAATATTTAATGAGATCAAGGTAGAATATGCCAAATTATTGTATAGGGATGAAATTCGGTATTAATAATTTTTATGTTCATAAACAAATTATTCATCAATCATCATACCTATATTTTTTGGAAATAGGTTAGTAAAAACCCTACGTTATTTTTAGCAACGTATTATTATGTTAACGATATATTGACAACAGGCAAGCATTTACATTTATTATGAAAGAGCGTGGTAACCTTTCGACACACTTATATTGATCTTTTCATAACAATCGGGTTAAATTTCCGTATTGTGAGAGTTGCACTTCGTTTTTTGATACTCTGTGACAATCTAAATCCGGAATATGGGTCACTGGGTTATACAATTATATAAACATAAGTGAATAGTGTTTATGGCTGTTTTCAATGAGGCGGATATGATTCCAATTTTACATCATGAGTAAAAGCTTATCTATCAGTTTGTTTTAAATATTTTCATGTATGAGCCATTTAACGGATTTGAAATTTAAATAAAATGTAATCTTCAGACTTTGTTCCTTGGAAAAGCAAGAGATGTTGCTTTGTATGTACATATATATACAGTGTGAAAATTTTCGATGGGCCCTGGAGGGAAAGTAGGTACTAGAAATACTGAAGATAGCAAAGCTGAAAGGCAACATTCCTTTATTTTTAAAAAGAAATTCAAAGATTTTTGAAAATTCACTAGCATCGGCCGGAATTCGAACTAATTAAAAATTAAAAAAATTGAAATTGTTATTGAAATGAATTTTCGAAAATCTTTGAATGCAGTTCTATTTCTTTTTAAAAATAAAGGAATGTTTCCTTTCAGCAAAATTTGCTATCTTCAGTATTTCTAGTCTCTCCAGGGCCCATCGAAAATTTCCACACTGTATATCAATCAAATAAAACTAGAAATGTCGGACAGAAATTTTAAGGGATTGCCTTTCTAATGCTATATTGATCTATAATTTAATCAAAACAAAAAAAAATATATGAAACGTAGGTCCAGCTGTTTATATAATACACTAATTGTAATTAATATTGTATTAAATACACATTGTTCATGATAATTCTGCTAACGTATCGATTGTAATCCACGTGTATTATTATTAAACGAAGCATGTTTTTGTTAACTCTTTCATTCGTGTTTAGCATTTTTTTGCCTAGTTTTTGCATATTTTAACAGTTATTTTGCCAAACAATATTTTCGTCAATTAAACAATATTTATTTATCGAGAGCTACGCGCTATCAAATATTTTATAACCACATCTGCATCTGATGTTGAAATGGTACATGTGTCAATAACAGGTTACTATTTGTGGAACAAGATTTAATATTATGTCAAATTGTTTACTATTGTTGTACCTACGTTAATTAATTATTTTTATTATTTTATTTTATTATATCAGCCTGTTGTGTCCCAATGCTGAGCAAAGGCCTCTCCAAGTCGCTTCCACGAATCGCGGTCTTGTCCTAATGAGAACCAGTCATTTTTAAATTGGTGAAGTTCATCTCGCCATCTCTTCTTCGGCCTGCCGCGACGTCTTCTATGTGTTCCTGGGCTCCACAAAGTGGTTATCTTGGCCCACAGTGCGTCCGGCATGCGACTTATGTGCCCTGCCCAACTCCATTTCAACGCAGCGGCTTTTTGCGCTACATCGGCAATTTTAGTTTTGGAGCGCAGCTCGGTGTTCTTTTTGGAGGTTTGGACGTATAACCCACCATGCTCGTCCAGTGCATGTTGGTGGGTGAACGGTAGACCGACTAACTTGGCCCAGGACTACCACCCTTAACATTACAAGAATGTTCTCGGCCACTAGTCTAAGTTGACATCCCGTTCTAATATCAACTGTTCCAATAAAGCCTGATCTCTATATATATAAAATACACAGTAGATCAGCCTTATATTGGCTATTTCACACTCTTAAGAGTACCTATGCGACAGTTTAAAGTCTTATCGAGGACTAATTAATAAAAAAACGTTAATTAATAAAAAAAAAAAAGTAAACATGTGCATTTCGTAAATTGTAAACTTTGTTGAAAAGAATCGAAGTAAATTCCAGCCTTTATCATTGCCAAAAGTCATAGATAAACTCAATAACTCAACTGGAATACGGTGAATAACGTAACATCTTGATTTTCTACATCAGGTCGTGTCAAGGTCTGCCAATGGCGCATTGACATTGGTCGATACATTAGATAACATCATTATAGTTATTGTGTACTCTTTTCGCTATAGTTTTCTTTGCTGATGAAATCTATAGCGGGAGAGATCACATCCATATTAGCCACCTGTATATTATACTTACATTACGGTTATCTACTCTTGCAGCTGCTTGTGAGGATACACTTCAAAATCATCGTGTAGGCACCAAAAATTAAAATTAAGCGTCAGCAATGTCATTTCTTTTTATTACATCTTCATAATATGTATACGGTTAACATGTAAAATTATATCTTCTATGAACATAATCATGTAAAATTAAATCTTCTATGAACATAAATAATGAAAATATTCATCATTTGCCATATAAAAATGAATAATGTTACACATATTGCATTTTAGATAGATAAATAAATTCCTTTGTGCCTACTGCCTTAGTGTCTTATGATGCGAGGTAACACGTTAACCTCATTGTTAAATAATTGAGGTTAAACATTTTTACAGAATATATAAACAATACATACTTAACAAATTATGCATATTTAGTATGCAAATATTATGCAAACCCAGCGATAAGAAGCCCTTAGTTGATATACCAATATACTTTACTGCATCATTTGCTCTTTTAAGTATAATATGAATATTAATGCGAGATGCTCTTTTTATATTTCATTTATTTTTAATGAAGTGATTGACAATATTTATGATATTGCATGATTGTATAAATGCATTAGTTTTTATTGAACATTGATAATTGATATGATATTATTTTATAACTTTTATTTAAGAAGAGCGTTTAATTGTTGGTTATTAATTTGTGCCATAAACTGACCCTGCAGGGATATTCCGTACGACAACTGACCCACACGTGTAAACAATAAAATATTAAAAAAAAAAACACATTTTTTCAGAACGGCGATCTCTGTATATCCATCCTGCACCCCCCAGTCGACGATCCACAATCAGGGGAGTTGCCCTGTGAGCGTTGGAACCCAACCCAGTCGGTTCGCACAGTGCTGCTATCTGTCATATCGCTGTTGAACGAACCCAACACCTTCAGTCCGGCTAACGTGGATGCAAGCGTCATGTACCGCCGCTGGCGCGACTCGAAGGGCAAGGATAAGGAGTACGAGAACATCATCAGGTACTTTTTGCTGATTTGGTGGCTAATGCCTATAGAATAACAGATGTATGATACAAGATAGATGCAGGCCAGAATTATTCTGGATTTATTCTAACTACAAAAATGTCCTGTAGCAGAAGCTATAAAAACTAGCTAGAAGAACTTTCGACCGAGTGTCTATTCGTTTGGTCGTGCTGTCGTTACTACTCTGCACAGCTCTAAAATAGATTTTTCATTTCAGAAAAGTAGATTTTTCTCTGAGGGAATAATTTGTATAAAAATGGTCTTTGTATTCTAATGTAAAAATTCTATGGTAAAAATGGTCTTTGTATTCTTAATATCATTAAAAATAATATTTAAGTAATATATATTTAGGTGTGGCACAATAAAATCAAATTACTCAAGTCTACTGTCTATGTTAAGTAGTATTTTTTTTTCTTGATCACTATTTTTCAGCATTTACTAACTACATACTATATTAAGCTCATTAAAAGTCAAAATATTTATGTCTTCACAAAGGCTTGTTTAATTATGAAAGCAGGAAACACCTTGCTTTATCGATAACCTTAGGCAGGCAGAATCTGGACTTATGAAGGTTATATACAGACAGAAATATAAGTCAAAGTATAAGAATGTATTGAACTGACTTATTCTTCTTTATATTCTATAGATTTTGTAAAAAAAATCAAAGGTATAATATCCATTATTTTATTACGTTACAGAAAACAAGCTCAAGTGGCGCGCATGGAAGCGGAAAAGGAAGGAATAGTAGTGCCGCTTACATTAGAAGATTATTGCATTAAAACTCAAGTCAAGGCAACGACACACGAACCACAGGTACTGTATTAACACCAGCTTCCTAATACGAATACACAAGACAGCCTTTTATGCAATACAAGGTGAAATACTTTAATAAATGTCTACACCACAATGCTTATACGTCCATATCCACATATTATTATGCTGTATTTATTATTATATATTTATATGTATTTATTAGAATTTTCTCTTTTGTTCCTCAGCTGGATATGACAGACTTCTACGACGACGACTATGACCTTGACACAGATTCAGAAGATGAAATCGAGGGCGGGGAAGGAGATGGGGATGACAGTGGCAACGGAGAATCGTGAGGGCACGTCCCGAATGATACAGACACGCAAACAGCTACAACTAACAAGGAAATAAACAAAATAAGCAATGACGACAGAAATTCAATGCGCCATACACATGTTCGGCACTTTTTACCGCGCACGCGTGACGTTTGAAACTTTGACAGCTGTCAAACGTCTTGTCGGTGGTCGTCGATTGTAAGCTGTCTGCGTCATGCGTATTCGCGTCACAACGAAAGCGATCTCCTGCGAACGCGTACGGATAGCCATGATTCATGACAAGAATATGATTCTTTACACACAGATCACAAAAGATCGACATTAATTGGCTTATGACGTCATTCACACGCAAAGTAAAGTTAAAAATATGTGCTTTGTCCGTAGATTATTGTTCATAGGAATACAATTTGATAATGTTCCATGCACTGCGTTGTAGTGGATAACGATTTTACAGCCATTTTAACCCATTTATGTTGCTTATTCTTTTTTTGGAATATGGTCATGTCGTTTTTAGCATACAAAAAACTGTGAGACTTTTTCCTTTTTTTCTTTCTTTTGTGACTAAGACTAGACACACGATAACTCTAATCCACTCTCACTAATCCAGTGGTTAATTCTTTTAAAACACGTAAAACACTAACTGCCAGCCTTGCCAATATGAACAATCATGACACGATAATTTAATACATTTTTGACATGGATAACATACTAAATAAGATTATAAATTTTTGACTAATGGCAACAATTTTTTTGAATTTTAATTTGATTTATGTGAAGATCTGGAACCTACATAAATATTGAATTAAGTCCGTACCGTTTGCTTGAACTGTATAGTTAATTTTACAACTAACATAAGATATCTATAATGTTTTATTAATTTTACCTCTTATGAAATTAAGAAATAACTAGCCAATTTTGTGATTGATATTATTTGTATTTTTGATGCATTACACATTTTTTATGATTTCTGTAAACCATTATCCACGTACTTCCGTCTTCAATACTATTTATTTTTTCTGTCGTCGTAATATATTTCGTTAAGGTTGAGATTAGAGGTCCGCGCCACGCCGGCGTGCCGCCGCCGAGAGACCCCGGCGCGCCGCCGCCGCCGCCGGGTCACAGAAAAATTGGCGCCGAGTTCAAATTTTGCGCGCGAACCATGTGTCACGCACGCGTTGTTGTCTACAACACGGCAACGTCGCATCGATATAGTAGACAATGTCTACTATATCGATGCCAGATGTTTTACTCCAAAAGCTAGCCAAAAAACACTACAATAGATTTATTGATGAGGATGACGACGTCGCTCAAGAGTGTTGGAGATATTTGGCTACGGCTAACCCTTCAGATTTAGGAGATGTAGAGGACAACATTCTTAAATTCTGGGAACAAAAAAAAGTTGTTTTTCCTTGGCTTGCCGGATTAGAGCGATCGCTTCTATCTATCTCAGCTACAAGCACGCCAAATGAAAGGGTTTATTCTGTAGCTGGGCTAGTCTTAACTGCTAAGAGATCGCGTCTAAATCCTGCAAAAGTTAACAAAATTATTTTTATCCATGATAATTATAAACATGATTTGTTACAAATCAGTAACATTCATTGCTATGCAGACGACAGTACGGGGGATGCTCTTTATCCCGGCCGTGCAAACACCTCAAAGGAAAGCCTCAATGAGAGTCGAAACAAACTTGTGTCTGAAGTCGAGTCTTCTCTCCAAGAAGTCTCGGATTGGGGCGAACTTAATCTTGTCGAGTTCAATCCCCTAAAGACACAGGTTTGCGCGTTCACCTCTAAAAAGACCCCATTTGTCGTAGAACATCGGTTTAAGAGTACTCCCCTTAGTATATCGCTGAAAATCGGAATCCTCGGAGTTGAAATCTCGAGTGACGTTCAATTCCGCAGTCATTTGGAAGCGAAGGCTAAATTAGCCTCGAAAAAACTTGGTGTGCTCAATAGATCGAGACAGTACTTCAAGCCGGCCCACCGACTTCAGCTGTACAAGGCTCAGGTGCGACCGCATATGGAGTACTGTTCTCATCTCTGGGCCGGAGCCCCACAGTATCAACTCCTTCCTCTTGACCGCATCCAACGTCGAGCAGCTCGAATTGTCGATGACCGTAGGCCTTCCGATAGGCTCGATCCACTGTCAGTGCGAAGAGACGTTGCGTCTCTCTGTATACTGTACAGAATCTACTATGGGGAGTGCTCTGAGGAATTGTTCCACCTTTTACCAGCCGCACAGTTCCACCACCGGACCACACGCCGTAAAAACCAGTTCCATCCGCACCATCTGGATGGTTGGCGCTCCACCACTGTCCGCTTCACCCGCAACTTCCTTCCGCGTACGGTGAAACTATGGAACGATTTGCCACCTGCGGTGTTCCCGAACAACTACGACATTGGGGCCTTCAAGAAAAGAGCTTATTTGTCCATAAAAGGCCGGCAAAGCACTAGAAGTGTTACAGGTGTTTATGGGCGGTGGTGACCACTTTACATCAGGTGGCCCACCTGCTCCTTTGCTTGCTCTGACATAAAAAAAAATGTGTGCGTGTACTAGAGTACACACGCAATGTTTATAATTATCATGTTCATCACTAAATAGTTAAGCTACTTGATTTTAATAAAAATAATTTTTTTATTAAACTTAAAGAGAGATTTTTCTACTGCCCGCCCACCCCCTAATAACTTTAAAAATAACTAGCCCACGCCGGCGACGCCGCGCCGCGCCGGGTGCCGCACCCGGCGCGCCGCCGCTGGGCTTTTGGACTGCGGCGCGGACCTCTAGTTGAGATTAGACATTAGTAATATCAATATATTATAGTAAACTATGTTATTCATATCCAGCAAAGTAGTTTATGCCTTATTTTAATTAAATATAATATGCTATTTTGCTTCCAATTTTTTCAATACCTATATAATAAATTTAAATCAACAAGAAGTAAGATTTGTGAATGGGACTGCGTGTTAAAAATATTTACGGTCAATTTCTCAATCAACAACAAAAAATTCCCGATCAATTGAAATTATACATAAATATATTATGGTATGAATAGATTTAGGAAAATAGTGGATTATTAGTCCAATGTTGGACCATAAAATTATTGACACCAATATTAGATGACACTGTACGTGGATTAAAAATTAGTTTTTAATTAATTTGCTTTTGATGTTATTTTATACCGTTAAACATATGAAACATAATTATCCCTCATAATAGTTGCTACCTTACGTGCAATTACATTGTATTATAATACTGCACTATGTACTAAGGTAACGCAGTCTGTACAGAAATCTAACGAAATAATGTTCAGTAATTATTCAGATTTACATAATGCTCAAATCAAGAATGTGTATGATAATAATAAAGGAAATACAGTACATTTTAAGGTATAATCAAAGAGTACTTGCATATTATATTATAATTATATTATTAGCGATACGTAAAAACGAAATTATATAAGTGATTACTTTAATGACTAGTGTGCAGTAAACTAAGTTAATTTTTATAGGTCATTGTGAATTGTTTGATTCTAAGGCTTAGATTACAAATAAATTGGCTTAAATGATTTGTGATGTTCGTGCATAGCGTCTAAAGTCTTTTATTTGTTCATAAAACCGACAGCACTAAAACACAGTATAAAACAGACAAGACATTTATGGTAGTGTAAATGATTTTGTATTGCTGAAACATAACTAAATATATTGTGTAGGTAATAGAAACCATGCAGGTATTGTAAAAACAATGGCTTTTACTATATTATAATAAATTATCTCTAATCTGTTGAAATATGAACTTGATGTATACCAGTGAAGAAATTTTTTAAAACCTTGATTGCTACAACCATGGCCCTCGACAAACAAGCTCACAACTTTTTCCTCTTTAATGTATTAGTGTAAATAAAAGTCTTTCAAATATACTGATGTACTTTAGATATAACTGTGCTTTAGAAATATACTTTTATTTTATGAAATGTCTATTTGAATTATTAATCGTAATTTATGTTTAGTTAAATCCTTTTCAATGGCTTATGAACTAATGTATGTAAGAGACACATGTCAAAGGTCGTCCGATATCGATTAATTTCAATCTGTATAGTAAGGATTATTGAAATTGAAGTAGAGAAGTTCACAATGGAAATGTTATTAAATTTATCATGTATTCAGTAATAAAATCATGTGTTTGAAAGAAATATCAGTATTTATTTTATTTAAAAAAACCCTCTTCATTTATAAGTAAGTACAATAGTTGTTGTATTTATGATCACTTTAAAGTTTTTTGATTATGTATTTGCTATATCTTTTGTCTGTCCTACTATCCAATCTTACTAATATTATACTTAGGTATATGTGAAAGTTTGTGAGGATGGATGTATGTGTAGGTATGTATGTTTGTTACTCTTTCACGCAAATACTACAGAACTGATTACAATGAAATTTAGCACACATAGATGGTAACTTAAATTAACACGTAGGATAGGTTTTATCACGAAAATCCCACGGGAACGGGAACTATGCGGGTTTTTCTTTGAAAACGCGGGGGAAAGCTAGTCAAAAATAAACCTATTATCTATTGTTAATATCTAATGTTCCATACCTGAGAAGGTAGGAGTAACGAGTCAAATTCCATACATTGAAGACATTCAAAAAAATCTCTTCATCTTTATTTTTCCACAGCATGCCTGAAACTATCGAATAAATTTATTTATAGGAAGGTAATCTTAAAGTTGTTACTTCAAAATAGGATAAATACTAGCCCGAATTTCTGGAGTGATGGAAAGAGAAAATTAAAATCTCACACAATGATAGAAATTTCTAGATCTAAGAAAACAATTTGAGCTTAAAACGAGAAATAAAATGTTATTTAATTATGGAACATTTTGTTTTTTTTTTATTATCATACCTTACTATAGGGAGTGGACATAAGTCATACTTTACAATAGCTCTATACGATATATGAATCAAATTAATAATTATGTAATTTTTTAGGATATTTCTCCTTTTATTTTTAAAATGGTGTACATACCTTTACGTACATTTCTATAATATAATACACACTTAATTACACCCTGTAAACTTATTTAGGATATTACCAGTGTAAAGTAGCGTATAAATAGCGTAGTAATTTGCTCAAAAATATTTTTTAAATAAAAAAAATATTGTCAATTATCATATCTTTAAATTAAATAATAATATAATATCACCACAGAATATCACAAAATATATTAAGTCAAATAAGCTAGTATCATTTATTTAAACAACATATGACAGAGTATGACAGTGACACTGACTTGATAGTGTCATTTTTATCAATTTCAACCGATTTCAACTCAAGTGCCAAATGAATATCAAAATCAAATATCAATATTTATTCTAGCAAATTATGATTTCCACTTTTACTAACGAGAAATGATTAGCTCCACGTTATTATAGACTGTATATTATTGTGGTTGGTAGTATTTTTTAAACTACTAGTGAATCATGAGTTTCTCGTGTGATTTGTCGCAATCAAATGAATATTTAAGTTTCCGAAGTAGTATTCCTTTGCGTAAAATAGTCGTTGATTCCGATGGAGCCAAGGTAAATAAACCACTATCTTAGAGGTAATGACCTAGTTTAATCTCTACTCGATTTTTATTAATGTGATGTTGTTTTAGCCTTGGAAAATATTCGATAGTGGACCCAAGTCTCTGTCATGTCCACTAATATGCCTGCCACCTGTTTCGGGTACTGCTGATATATTTTTTAAGCAAGTTATGGGGCTCGCCTCACGTGGTATTCGTGTTATAGCTGTTGAGTCTCCTCCATACTGGAATATAAAAGAATGGTGTGATGGATTTAAAAAACTCATTGATTATCTAGAATTGGATAAAGTTCATATCTTCGGCACATCGTTAGGTAGGTAAACATGAAGAGAAAATGTTACATAGATAAAGTAAAAAATATTTTGAAAAGTTTTTCATTTCTATTTATATTTCTAGGTGGATTTATGGCACAGAAGTTTGCAGAATTTACACAGAACTTTCCTAGAGTAGTATCCCTTGTACTATGTAACACCTTCACAGATACCTCCGTGTTTGAATATAATGATTCAGCTGCATTGTTTTGGCTTTTACCATCTTTGGTATTAAAAAGAATGCTAATGGGAAATTTTGTTGCGGATAAAGTTGACAAAAGAATAGCAGAATCAATTGACTTTATGGTTGAAAGGGTAAGCAATTGTTGTACTTATTATTTTATAGTTGAATAACATCAATGTCTTATAATAATTGATGAAGTTGTTATAATTATCCTGTGAATTTTGATTAAATGTACGCATTTATGGCCTGTGTGCCCTTATTGGAGGCTTGTATTCCAGCAGTGGGAACGTATATGGGCTGATGATGATGATGTACTCTTTTTTAATAACAATAAATTGAAATTGGTATGGTGCATTCATAGAGGTTTTATAATACTTGCAAGCATTGAATATTTATGTATAATGTATATAGTAGTAGAAGTATAATTTTTATAATAAGTTACATCATTTGATTTACTGGTATTTAAATAGTTTTTAATTTACTAGACATAGACAGGTCAATTTATGTTTGGCTTTTCCTGGAATACATTTATAATCCATTTACATATTTAATACTAAAAATAAGTTATAGTGATTGTCTTAATAATACTTATATAAAACGATATGAGAATAAGTGTTGAATTATATGTAAACAACTTGTTATTATTATCTAAATTTGTTTTATCACACATAACATAATATACTAATGAATTTACTTATAAATATTAAATAGCTGACGTACTGATAAAATACTTTACTCATACTTCCAAATGTCAGAAAAACTTGTTTGTTCAGATGCCATTAAGATTTTTAATATTTATTCACTTGTTTTGTAACACTAATCTATGTACATTGGAATAAATAATTATTTATATGATACACTACCATGATAAGGAATAAGTCAAGAATAAGTAGAGGAATATTGATTTCCTAGCAATACATACTTAAAATTAATTTAATTTGATGATTCACCATGTCTATTAAGTTCCTTTCTACCCTTCATTATTCAATTAAACTTGCGAACAAGATACTTAAAAAAAATTGGTTGTCTGTAAAGTCGGTTTACTGACGATAGTTGAATGTGACAACGTCCGATTGTGCTTCTTTGTCGCTCGTTCCGCGCTTTCGCTCGCACTTCAAGCCTTACATGGAACGCCTCAGAGCGAGGTAACGCTGCATGAGTCATGTTTTTTCGTGCGTGCAGCCGGCTTTATCGAATTATAAGACGTTGTCACGTCAAATATTGGAAAAGACATTGTATTAATTGTCCAACTATCTTGTATTTGTTCTAGCTTGAATCTTTAACACAATCAGAATTGGCATCAAGGTTAACACTGAATTGTACGCCATGCTACATTCAGCCACAAAAACTTTATGATATACCAATAACAATTATGGATGTTTGGGATGAGAGTGCGCTCAGTTCAAGAGTTCGTGAGGATCTTTACAAATCGTATCCGCAAGCTAAACTAGCCCATCTCAAAAGCGGCGGAAACTTCCCATACTTGAGTAGAAGTGATGAGGTCAACTTGCATTTACTGGTAAGGAACTCATTCAGGCAATAGGACATTTAATACTTAATAAGTTTTTTTTACAATAGTTGAATGGAATATTTAGTTTTATAGCGTCCAATTCTGTAATAAGAATTTTTTAAATAATATAAATAGCGCCGATTCACTATTGGCTGAGGTATAGGCGTTACCCCGTTGTGGCAAAAAGACGCGGGTTCGAATCCCCCCTTCGTGAATGAATATTTTTTATTGTTTAAAAATGTCCCAATGACTGAATGTGTATAATTTCTTATACATTTATGTTTAGTTTTTCTTAACCATGTCATTATTTACAGATACATTTAAGGCAATTTGATGGCACAGATATTTCTGCATCATATCTCAGTTTACACAAAATGCCCAATCAGAACCAAATGAGCAATGAAGAAGGCACAGTTAGCTACTTTAATCAAAGGGATAAGATGGTCAAGATATCTTGAAACTGCATATTTTTACTAAAACCGAATTTAAATCTGCATTTTACTATATGTAGCTACTTTTTTGTAGCAATAGTCATTTTTATATGTATACTAATATTGACAATTCCTATGTATAGCTTGAAGGACACAATGGGTTTGACGCACTTGGTGCACTTCTCAACTTGTACACCATGCTCAAATGGTGAACTTAGCAACTTGTACACTTCTCAAATGGTACACTTCGCGACTGGTACACGTCGCAAATGGTGCACTTCGCAAATGGTGCACTTTTTAAGATTAGTTGAGATTTGGAAAAATTGTGTAAAAATGAAAGAATTTTTAGTTTTGGATGTTTAATTTTTATAATTATGTCAACACAATAATAATAATTAAACTATACAGAATCACCTTAAACACTATAACATTTTGGGTCATTTTTATTTTTTCAAAAATAAAAATGTGACTCGGATATAATAAAAATAATTTATAATTATGTCAAAGAAAACGTAGATTTACAGTAAAAAAATATCATAATAAAGAACATTTCATGAAGAAGATCACGTTTCTCCAATTATTCAAGTAATTTAATTAATAGCTATTTACTTAATTATTAAATAGTAACAATTACAAAGTTTTACTTATTATTACTTTTACTAATTTGTTTTAAAGAAACAGGTTATGATTTAATTTAAAGCTTTTATTTAATTAGTAATAGTTAAAAGTTAAATAATAATATTACAAAGGTTATTGATATAATATGATATTATATCATATCTTTATTATGATATTTTTTTACTGTAAATCTACTTTTTTTTGACATAATTATATTATTTTTATTATATCCGAGTCAAATGAATGAAATGATCCAAAATGTTATAGTGTTTAAGGTGATTCTGTATAGTTTAATTATTATTATTCTGTTGACATAATTATAAAAATTAAACATCCAAAACTAAAAATTCTTTCATTTTTACACAATTTTTCCAAATCTCAACTAATCTTAAAAAGTGCACCATTTGCGAAGTGCACCATTTGAGACGTGTACCAGTCGCGAAGTGTACCATTTGAGAAGTGTACAAGTTGCTAAGTTCACCATTTGAGCATGGTGTACAAGTTGAGAAGTGCACCAAGTGCGTCAAACCCGACACAATGTTTAAATCTATGTTATTGTTATTATCTAAGTAACTTGTATGTATAGTTTATTTATATTTGACTTTGATGATCCCTATGCTAATCTGTCTCACAAAGATAAATAAAATATTCATTAAATTTTCAATAGTAACATATTTTAATCTATGTTTGCTTAATTAGAATGCTATACAATTTATTTCTAAAGTGTGAATAAAAAATAACATTCCAATAAGATAAATATAGTTATATCATAGTTGAGGTAAATTTTTAAAGACAATAACATCACAATTACATAATAAGGTTTATATGCACTTTATATCAAGCTCAAATTTTTGAGTCAGGATGTAGATCATTACAAAAATAACTGCAGACAATTAGGAAATAAGGATTAAATGTTACAATAAGGCCAAGTTATACTAGTTTTGAGTATGACCTTCATGTAAACAAAATGCAGTAGCAGCTAGAATCTATAATATAACATTTTGATGTTTACAGTCAAAAATATCAAAAATAATTATGTTATTATAGTTATATGACGCGTTTTGTAAGTTTATTAAATAAAGACTCTGTGAAACTTTTAAATACTTTTATTTAATAACAAGCATCTCTAAACTTAACAATTCTATGTTTCTTTGAATTCTATGGATTGCAATTTTTTCTTCTCTTTTTGTGCCTGTAACGCTTTTTCCCTTTCTTCATCATCAGAGAAATATTCCGCCAAGTCGTTAGATTCTTCGGGGACCGGTTGGCCGGCTAGGGTTGTGCCTCTCTCGTTAAGTGTATTTAATTTAAAGAGAGGGTCTTCCGCCATTATTTCTGGAATAATCGGTTCGCCGTGCGGACGTGATACCTGGTTATTGTGGGCCGTTACTGTTGAATATATTGACATGGCCTGCAAATAAAATGGATATAAAATAGATAAATGAAATATAACAAAAAAAAATTGAGTACATATTGTACAAAACATTTTTTTGTGCTAGCTAACAAGAAAAAACTTTTTTTTTGCATCTGTATAACCATACCTGAGCAACAAGATTCGAGACATCACCCGCATTGGCCGGTAGAATAAGTGTATTGTTGGTTCTTGCTAGTTTGTTGAACGCCGCAACATATTGTTCGGCTATAGAAAATGACGCTGCGTGTTTGCTATCCTGTAAATATAGAGTATTTCGTTTGAGAAATAAACTTTCTAGGGCAATATGAATTTCTCTTGCAAACACTATGGAGCAGAAATACCTATCCCACTTCTTAGTATAAATACAATGCGAAATTTCGGAAGCCAGTCCTCATTACACTTTTGAAATATGGCAAATCACCCATATCATATCAATACTTTGATCATAACTAACTAAATACACAATACTAAATAAAAATGAACTTAAAACTGTCCGCAAATGTTTGTAGTTTTTGGTTGCTGATTCTTTATCTAGTTCGAAGAATAAACATTAGAAAAAAAGACGTGTGGCACTCGGGGACTGCCGCGGTAAAGCTATTGCATACTATGCCTTCAAGCCACACCTCCGCGCCCGTCGGAGTGGGGAGCGTGAGGTTTTTTCGTTACGGAATTTCTGGATTCGGTCCCCGCGCTCAAGGCCCGCGATAGAAGCTATGCAATAGCTTAAAAAATATTTTATAGAGAAACCCCTTTAAATTTATTGAAGTGAAACTTCTTTATCGGGGATGGACAAAAATTTAGTGTAACATTTTTGCGTTACGCCGTACGCGTGACATTTTTGCGTTACGCCCGTGACATTTTTAAGGTCATAAAGAAGTTTCACTTCTTACGTGTGTACTCTAGTACACGCATACATTTATTATATTGAAATGACTCACGGGTGCACCAAGCGCGGCGGCGACGCGCTGCAAACCGCGAGCGCGCGCTTCCGCGATCGCGAGCATCGCCTGCGCCTCTCCAGACGCTTTGTTGATTTGTTCTTGCTTCTCCGCCTCTGTAACATGTTATTTCAACTATTCCATGCCACAACTCATAGTATCCATACTAATATTATAAATGCGAAAGTAACTCTGTCTGTTACTCAATCACGCCTAAACTACTGAACCAATTTGCATGAAATTTGGTATGGAGATATTTTGATACCCGAGAAAGGACATAGGCTACCTTTTATTGCGAAATATATACCACGGGCGAAGCCGGGGCGGACCTCTAGTATACTATATATCCCTCTATATTTTCGTCCGACATGGAATCTCGCGATGACGCGTTAGGACCGATTTCGATTTGGTATTCTTTTTTTTTTTTGGTTGTGTTCACTTTGAGAAATATTTTTTTTAATTCAAGGGTTCTACAATAAACAGTATTAAAATCTGCTTAAAAGTCCGTATGGTGTTAAATTCAGCTGTAGTGTATACCACAGAAATTTTATCATCGACTATACATACATATAATTGAAAATATCATTTACAAATCTGATACTTATTACATACTGACTTTCTATAGCATCAACTATTTATTCTATTACTATTTGTTTTATTTAAAAAAAGATGGGTTGCACTCCGGGAGTGCCGGCAGAAGTGAAAACTTGATTATTAACGTTCAGCATGTTTGATATTTTGGAATGGTATCCGTCTTATGCATGGAATATAAGGGCTAAAAAAAAACCGTCTTACGCATTTTCGATCAGGCCACGTGTCCTGACGCGAGTTTAAGATTTTATACCCAACGCCGCTAAAGAAGTTTTCACTTCAAAAATTAGATAATTAGAAAAAAGATGGCACATGGGCAAAGAGTGATCCAGAGAAGGGAGAAACCTTTGCGTCTCATCTAAAGGAAGTCTTTGTTCCAAATCCTTGTCAAAAAATTATGACAACCGATATGATGAATCGCCTTAAAAGCATTGATGATCCCTACCAGCTTGATCTCCCAATAAAGAAAATAAAAAAGGGTGAACTTATAGCAGTTATAAAAACTTTGAAACAGAATAAAGCTCCTGGATATGACCTTATAACTGTTAAAACGCTGAAAGAACTACCAGACTCAGCATTAATATTTTTGACTCAGTTGTTCAACTGTATAATATCGAGAGGCATTTTCCCACGGCAATGGAAAGTGGCACAGGTCATATTGATCCTGAAACCTGGTAAGGCTCCAGAAGAAGTGTCGTCTTACAGGCCGATAAGTTTGCTTCCTACTCTTTCCAAAGTAATAGAGATTCTTTACTTGAAAAGGTTGAACTCAGTTATAGAAGAAAACAAAATCATACCGGACCACCAATTCGGATTTAGACAAAACCATGGAACCACAGAACAAATTCACCGACTGGTAGAAAAAATTCACAAAGCTTACGAGGCCAAAAAATACTGCAGTGCAGTGTTTCTTGACATATCACAGGCTTTTGATAGAGTCTGGCATCAGGGCCTACTATATAAAATAAAAACTAAATTACCAACTAATCACTTCATATTTCTCAAGTCCTATCTAGAGGACAGACACTACCAAGTAAGGCAAGGAGAATATGTTACGACCCTTCACAAAGCTCACGCCGGAGTTCCCCAAGGAAGTGTACTCGGTCCTACACTGTACCTGCTATTTACAGCAGATTTGCCCATGACAGATGGCGTGGTAATTGGAACTTTTGCTGACGACACTGCAGCCCTAGCGATCCACGAAAATCCAGTACAAGCTAGTGAAAACCTCCAAGTCTGTCTTGATAAAATTACAGATTGGTTATCAACCTGGCGAATTAAAGCCAATGAAAAGAAGTCTGTACAGGTAACATTTGCGACTCGTTACGGCTCGTGCTCACAAGTGTCTCTCAATGGTGTACCTATTCCTCAGGCCGATGGCGCGAAATACCTTGGCATCTATCTGGATCGCAGACTCACATGGAGAACACATATTTTTACTAAACGTAAAGCCCTTGGCATTCAACTGAGAAAAATGTACTGGCTCCTCAACAAAAAATCTAAACTCTCGTTGGAAAATAAATTACTTTTGTACAAAAGCATCATTAAACCAATCTGGACCTATGGGATCCAGTTATGGGGAACTGCTTCCAACTCCAATATCGAAATTTTGCAAAGGTTTCAATCGAAAATGCTTAAGACTAATCACAAACGCTCCTTGGTATGTTACAAACCAACAGTTACACCACGATCTTAAAATTCGAACAGTTAAAGACGAAATCAAGCACTCTATGAGCTCCTACAAAAAAAGACTTGATAAACATCCCAATGCTTTGGCCATGGATTTAATGAAAAACGACACAAGATTCCAAAGACTTAAAAGAAAAGCTCCCATAGATTTATAAGAAAAGAAAAAAAAAAAAAAAAAAAGTAATAACGGCTGGCATCACTGGATCGCTCGCCCTACAAGTCTCAATACATTCATAACCAAGTGCTGAATGTTCTATGAACAGATTGCATTTACACATACATAAAAAAAAAAAAAAAAAATTAGACCTTACCAGACGCCAAGATCCTTGCTTGCCGTTTACCCTCAGCAACATTAATATCTGCTGCACGGACTCCTTCTGATTCCAAGATGGCGGCGCGCTTTCTTCGCTCAGCTTCCACTTGCATTTGCATAGCTTCATGCACCCTAGATGGTAGTTTGATATCCCCTATAATGTTCAATTTGAATTAATATTTTGTTGATAGCAAAGATTTGCAATTTAGTTTCTATGTTGTTAATTCATAAAAATTTTAAATCTAAAAATATTACTAATTATAGTTCAGTGTGCAAGTTTTCATTAATGCAAAAGCTACTGGATTTTACTGAATTATTTATTAAGGGCTGATTTTTCAATCCTTGGTTAAAACTTATTCGTCGAATAATGTATAAAACTACCATTATAAAAACGTATTCTAATTGCCCGTATTTGATAGTTTACGTGACATTTTAATATTAACGTGTAATACTTTACTGGACGGATAAGTTTTATCCAAGCATTGAAATATCGGCCCTTACTGTTTTAAACTCTTCAACTCAAAAGATGTAACTGACAAGTAAAATACAATTTGGTATTAACATAAAATAAATTTTATTTAATACCTATTATATTCATTCTAAAACAGTTGCACTATACTTACTTATTTCATATCGTAAGCAGGTAATGCCCCAAGCCTCGCTGGCTTTATTTATTGAATCCACAATAGAAACATTCAGAGATTCCCTTTCTCTAAACACTTTATCCAGAGAAATTGTTCCCAGTTCAGACCTCATTGTAGTTTGAGCAAGTTGTGTGATAGCAAACTCTGGATCTTCAACTCCATAAGATGCTGAAATATCAATTCTTTTTAGTTATATTTTAGTCATAATCCATACTAATATTATAAATGCGAAAGTAACTCTGTCTGTCTGTCTGTTACTCAATCACGCCTAAACTACTGAACCAATTTGCATGAAATTTGGTATGGAGATATTTTGATACCCGAGAAAGGACATAGGCTACCTTTTATTGCGAAATATTTACCACGGGCGAAGCCGGGGCGGACCACTAGTAATATATAAAGCAATTTACAACTCCCCAATAAGTATTAAAAATACATGAATACAATAAAAAGTTAATAAAATATTGAGCATATACTTATTGTGAGCAGTCTAATTAATTCTTAATTGTTGGCTTATCTTGTGTAAATGGGATATTAATAAAATATTAAACCTAAACAATTTCAATTCTTTACAAAAAGTTAGTAAAAAAATAAAATTATACCTAAATAAGGATCTATTATCCTCAAATACAGCACACCATCAATGCTAAGAGTAACATTGTCGGAAGTGATGGCACTTTGCTTGGGAACATCAATGGCTATTTCTTTCAAACTCTGAACATATTTAATTTTATCTACAATTGGCCATAATATGTTCAAACCAGGATCCAGTATTCTGTGAAATTTTCCCATTCTTTCAACAATCCAAGCCTAAAAATAGATTATATAGTTTATATTTTATGTAATCTTAAAGTTTAAGTGAAGTACATAGATTAATTTAAATTACATTTGATTATAATAAATATATTAAATACAACTTGAAAAAGTAATATACTATACATTGATCAATTGCATACAAAAATTTGTCTATTTAGATTAAGTATTAACTTTCCAGTATGAAAAACTGGAAATTGTTATGTAATAATAATGCTATTCTTTCATAATATTTAGAATCAAATTAGGCATTTGTAACAAAATAAAATAAGATTCTTAAGATAAGTGTTAAATTTTAATAACAATGATTTTAGATTATTGTTGTTATTTAGCTAGAAACAAAGCCGTTTAAGTCGTTAACTGAATTCCAATAAGAAACATAAATTATTTTATAAATATTCTACCACAATCCTCAGAAGTGATTACTTGAACGAGAATATAAACTATTAATTATTTTAGGTAGATTTACATAATATAATCTTTGAATTCAATTCTAACAAATATCAAACTAACCTCTTGTTGTGGTACGAACATGATTATAGTATTAAGGGGTGTTGTCGAACGATATCGTGCTGCTGCGACACTATATAGGAATCTGCCATCATTTTGATATTCAACATTAATCACATTCTGTAATATACAAAGTTTAAGTTAAAATATCTATATCCGAGACACGAAAAGAACAACACTTAAATTTTTAGATTACAAACTTTTAAAGAGAAGGCCTTAGACAGAAACAATCTAGAACGCGTAAACATGTTTGCAAATTATGTTATTATAATATCTTTTAATAATTTAAAGCTTTTTAAACACAATCAATAAATCCATTCTTGATAGCCCGCCGACTTTGTGAAATCTATTTGACATTTGACATTTCACGATTGACATTTACAATCTGCAGTCTCGGAAACGTTTTGCTCGATGCTCACAAAAATATTGGTCAAATGAAGAAAGCGAAAATAAAAAATAATAAATTAGTATAATTATTGTAAAATTTAAGACATACCATATCTGATATACCTAAAAGAAAGAAAAAAATAAGCAACTATTCAATATTAATCTTTAAAATTCAAAAGCAGCTTAACCTCCTTAACCCTTGCTTAACCATGCTTAACCCTATACGACCGACGCGACGCACGCTACGATGTTGTTTGATCGATATTTTACAAATGAATATTTACTGATTATTATATTACATTGATAATTTTAAAATATGGATAGTAGCTCTACGTCGGAGTCTAAATTAAGTAGAACTTTTGGTACCGACGAGGATGGTGGAAATTATTATGCGAAATTAAGAAGATTAAAAATCCAGGAGGAAATTTTAACAGCCGCTGCAAATAAAAACCCGGGAAAGTGTGATAACGAAGAATTTGAATGCTCCCATAACAATATGCACTTGGACCTTAAAAAATATATAAATAAGATAAAGAAAACTTATGCTGAAATTAAAAATCTATTTGAAGATGTGAAAGCGATTACAAACGATCATGAAACCTTGAAGAACATAGGTAGGAATATGCTCCACTTTTTTCAGTAAAAATATGGTGGTACCTAATAAGAATAAAATGGAGTCCAGATTTGAAATAATATTATACTCAATTCACTATCTCAAATTGAAAGAAATAGCTTTGTTATATTTACTAAAGTCCGGTCGCGGAGCAGAAAGAATTTCGTACAATGACCTCTTTACCTACTGACAGTGGTCACAAACATTTTTGAATGAAGTGCAGTTTACATGAAATATTTGGAGGAGAAAATGTTTTTTACTAATTTATTAAATTAATGTCCTTTATTCATTTACAATACTTATTAGTTAGTTACATTTTAACTTTTCCAATAACCACGATATATTATATGTATAAAAAAAAGTGTGCGTGTACACACATAAGAAGTGAAACTTCTTTATGACCTTATTTTTCAAAAAATAATTTACTATGTACAATATTACAGAATACGTTAGTCTAAGAGCGTATACGCACTATGCGGGTAGCCGTCCGGCTGACCGCAAGCACAATTATGTACGTAATATTCATTTTTATACGCACTGCAATGCGGCTACCGCAGACCGCACAGTGCGCATAGAAATGAATATTACGTACATAATTGTGCTTGCGGTCAGCCGGACGGCTACCCGCATAGTGCGTATACGCTCTATAGGTATATTAAGAAGAGCTGGAACGTCAACACATTTACACATTGCACATGTTAGGCCGGGAGATACTGACACAAAATTTCGGGCCATTTGTAACAGGATGGCGGTCTAGAGGGGTCTTAGTACGCAATGACAAAAAGAAAAATGATGGTCAGAACGCTGGTGCCGGCGGACTAGTCGCGTGGGCGTTAGTCACACTCGTCGGATAAATAGCGAAAGTCCAACGATTTGTAACACAAAAATTTTAGAATTTACCGATAGCCCTTAAAAAAGATGTAGGCGGTAGTGTCATGCCATACAGTTACGATGTGACTTACAGTCCGCCATACCGACGTGAATGCGTTGATTTAAAAAAAAAACAATTCAACCATTTGTACCGAGCTCACTTTTGCACAGGTAACCATCGTCTTGCAGCCATTTACTAAAATTGCCATGCGATACTTTTCGGACGATTCCAAATGGTCGCCATACCGCGGAAAAGTCAAACGATTTGTAAATCGTTTGACTTTCGCTATTTATCCGACGAGTTCGACTAACGCCCACGCGACTAGTCGGCCGGTACCAGCGTTCTGAGTTCTGACCATCATTTTTCTTTTAGTCATTGCGTAATAAGACCTCTGTAGAACCGCCATTCTGTTACAAATGACCCGAAATTTTGTGTCAGTATCTCCCGGCCTATGTATGTGTCATATTTTGCAATTGTTTATAAATACAGGGTGATGTAATTGGTGTAGTACGAATATCTAAAAATCTATGAAGAATTTTGTGATACAGTAAATGGAAGAATTATAGACTATTTTACAGTATTTAATAAAATCATTTAATTTTTTGTTCATTTTCATTAGAAATGTCAATTTTTCTCACCAAGGTGGAAATTTGGATGATAAGGATCTTGTTAGAAAAATATAAATTTTGACTAAAATCGGCATTTTTTTTTTCAAAAATTAAATAACTAATTAATAATCAGAGTTATCACATTATTAAAAAAAATAAGCCAAACTATACACAATTTTTACCTACTTGATGCAATCCTCAAAGATCTCAACCCAATAGAGTTACTATGGGGCATAATTAAAGGGAAAGTAGCATCACAAAATGTGAACTTTAACTTGAAAACTATGTAAGAATTATTTAGAAAGGAAGCAAATGCTATTAGTCTGGATATGTTTAGTGAAGTTTGGAGAAAGACGCGAGAACATGAGGAAAAATATATTCAATTAGAACCAAAAGTAGATAATTACATTGACTCATTTATAATAACATTAAGAAATTCCGACAACGAAACATCGAGTTCTTCGAGCGATGAAAGTTACAGTGAAGTAGAAGATTACGATTATGATTAAATAGATTCTTCTTCTTCTCTATAGATACTGCTTTCTGAATTGGTGGTAAATGTTAAAACTGTTAAACTGTTATGACGATTCAAAAGTGCTTCTAGAAGAAGTCTAATTGTATAAATGTTTGAGTTTGAATTTAAAACCAATAGTGTGAAAATTATACAATAAACATGTAACACATATTTGTTAGCGCGTATTGGTAGGTACGTACTTACTACAAATATAACATTTCTTAGATATCTTTACTCGACCAAAGTCAGGAATTTAATTATTATTTGATAATTGAATGATTATTAATACTTTTATCCAATTGATTATTATTAGAATAAATAATTAACTTCATCAATTGATTTACTTTTAAATTATAATTTTACAGGTAAATTATGAGAGCTTTCATAAGTAATTATATTTGCATATACATATCTACAACGCACCCATTTTACAATTCAAGTCTAAAATGAAACTAGAGTCGCATTTATTTTTGAACATACTGTAAGTGAAATTGCATAAGTGTGAGTACTGTGAACATGCCAGCTTTCCCTAATTGACCGATAACACGCGATTTCGACTTAGGCGGATTTTGATTGGACTTAAAGAGTTTGAGGTTTATTCTTATAAATTTTGAATTCACAAAATCATAATTGAACACCTGACACCAATCAAGCAAACACAAACCTTACGCTCTCAGGTTAAAGGTTTACAATCCCTAAGGACGGCGGTCATTGCACCTGTGCGAGCAAGACACATTATTTTTACAAGGGAGTGACAGTGACAGGTAATAACAGGTTAATGTACGAAATTCTTCCTGCTCCGCGACCGGACTTTACATACTTAATTACTTACCTGCACCAGCATACAATATCGCATAAATATAAAGTGTACTTTAACTAATTACTTACCCATAAATTTCTTCCAGATATCGACGATATCAAAAAAGATATATTTGACTTGGATGAAAAAATGAAATCCTTTAAAAATTATATAGGTAAAGAAATAAATTTATTAAAAGTTGCTGAGCAAGAAATTGTAAAGCAGGTATGTACCGACTTATTAATATCATTGAAAATTAATCATGAATATTCTAATTTATTCTTGATAGATACTTACCTTTTTGATTTTAATTTAAGTATCTATGTACTAGCGGTCCGCCCCGGCTTCGCCCGTGGTACATATGAAAAATAGATGTTGGCCGATTCTCAGACTTACCCGATATGCACAGAAAATTTCATGAGAATCGGTCCACCCGTTTCGGAGGAGTATGCAGACTAACATTGTGACACGAGAATTTTATAATTATTTATATAATTATTATAATTATATTTATAGATATATAATTATTTATAATTATATTTATAGATATTAACGAAACGAAAATTTGATATCCAATTTTAGTTCTGGCCTTTGGGTTGATTTCATTCAATCCATCTGTTTAATTTCAGTAGGTAAGTAATAAAAAAGCTAGGTACAGCAATCCTTTATAAATGCAGGCAGACTGAAGAAGATACAGAATAAATATAATTCTGTATCTTCTTCTGTCTGCCTCTTCTTCAGGCCTAAGCGACTGCACCGGTTAAGGTGTAATTTGGGATAGTAGTTATTTTTAATCCAGACTAATCTACATAGAATAACTTTATCATCAAAAATTAATCCACTTCCGATTCGCCATTTTTGCACAGAAAAAAAATCGTTTCCACATCATTTATACGTAATAAAGTTATATTATTACTTATTTGTAATTCTTCCATATTAAATTGGTTTTAGATCCAAGAAAAACCAGATAATCAAAAGTATATTAAAATGCAGACAAAAGTACACAAACCTCATTACAACGAAGTTGTGCCAAGTCCGGTGCGAGCCATTATAAATTCACCTTTTAAATGTGTTGTAAGTCTAAGCTACACTTAATTTAATATCAACGCATAGTTCTAAAAATCTAAAAAGCACGGTAAAACATGTGAAATTATTATATTGTCACCGATCTTTGATAGGAAGTTCGCAAAGTTTGAATTAAAACCGTCCGTTTAAACTGGATCAAAATCTAGTTCTAGTCTTAAGCTTGAATCGGTTACAATATACAAACTTACTAACAACATACAAGTGAAGCTAATATAATATATGCGTGTTAAAAACTCTATCAGTAATGTAACATCCGAACTAAAAACTTTATTTTTTTTTTTAATTTTAAGGAAGTTCAACGATTCCAAGAATTCATGAAAAACAGTTGTAACCGTTATGGTGGATGGGATGAATATAATCATAATATTTTTGTAAATATTTGGAACAAACACTACAACTGCGACGAAGTATTTGAAACACCGCCATTTTCAGAGGTTTCTTACATGAGATTTCAAGACGAAGTTCTACAAAAGATATTTGGTATGGTATTCATTAAATTAAAGTTAATAAATAACTAGGAGTTTGACTTGTATTATTAAAAAAAATCCGTATTTTTACGTTCAAGGAGTAAAAGTCGAAGATGTAAAGGCACACACACAATGGTATGTCGAATATACAAATTTAAAAAGATGCCAAGAAGTAGCTCTTAACAAGTGGAGAGAAAACAAAAGAAAAATTAAAAATCCTAAGCAAATTAGCAAGGTAAGTAGCTGGAAATAAAATGAAAACGTAGCAAATTAATTAGAGGTTCGAAGTCGAACATGAATTGAGATTCCAATGATACCTATCGTGTAAAAAAAAATTAAGTAACTAACTAATCACATAAAAAAATCCGAAAACAGAGTTCAGTAATTTAATATAATTTTTGCGATTACAATTTCAGGAAAGCATTAGTGACACAAACACAAAAGCTAGAACTAGATTATGTAAGAATGGAACTTATGCTGCAGTTGCAAAAGGAAATAAATCGAATGAACAAGGTACAACGTTCTCCTATTTATGTAAAGTCTATCATACTTTAATTTTAAAGCATCTTGATTGATAGGATTGATAATACCTAGGATTTTCGATTAAAAACGCCTCACAAATCGGCTCATCCATTTTGAAAACTATAATACCACAGTTAGACGGCGTGTTTCACGTCAAATACATGAACCATCTAAGATCCATATATAGACAGATAATTTCTTTTTTTTTTAATAATAATAAATTAATAGATACTTATTGTGTTTGGTTGCAGAGTTCGGAATGGATGAATTCTTAAAAGTAGACTTGAGGTAAGATAAAATATGTACTCGCATTCCGCCCTACATAATATGTAAAACTTTATATACCTACCTATACCTACATAATTGTTTTTCACTTTGTACCACTTTATCTAATAAAAAAACCTCTTCAAAATTCTAGATCTAATTATACAAAGTAAGGGACAGACATTCAGCGGGAAGCGACTTTGTTTTGTTCTTTAAAATGATTTTCTATCAACATTAGGTACTACGGTCTATAATAGCTTATCATTTATTTTCAGTGACAACTGTACAGAAACATTGGATCTAAATTTTATTCTAGATAACACATCCAGAAATAAAGGAGATAATTTTAAAAGAGAGCGTGAAGCTTTTTCCACTTTGTATAAGCCAACAAAACAATGGAAAAATCGATGCCAAGGAAAAAACGATTTAATTGGCAATCTTAACATAGATGATATGAAAAAACTGTAAGATTTTCAATGACTTATGTTAATAGCATTATTACTTTGATTATATACTCCCTAGATAGAGTATCGGCGCGTCAAAAGCGTCGATAAAAATATCAGCTAACTGTTAATCAAAGCATTATGATAAATTGCAATAGTACCTACTGTACACTGTATGATATAATACCTAAGTACCTACCTATCTTCTGTTTTTTTTAAATCAATGAATTCGATTACTTTCATTCCAGTTTTAGTTTTCGCCAAAATCACCTTCGTGGCTACTATTCTCCTATTCACGTTTTTGTGTCCCTTCGTCCAGCATACTCACCACAACTCACCATGGAATCCTGATATTTCATGAATGTCAAAAAACTGTTCTGAAATAGTGCTAAATAGTGCCCAAAGGAAAAAAATAGTGCTCTTGTACTTGCGAAGTTATAGCCATAGTTCGATGAGTATGCTGGACGAAGGTTTCGCCCAGCATACTCACCTCCGTCCGGAGAATCTGTATACGCTTCAAACATAATTCATACTTCAAAAAATAGTTCCCAAATAGTGCCAAACGGTGCCCAAAAAGAAAAAACAGTGCTCGAATAACTTCGGAGTTACAGGCTTCGTTCAGTGAGTATGCTGGGCGTAGGTTCTACGCCCAGCATACTCACCTCAGTGCGCGAATATCGAACGAGCTATAGGAACAATTTACGTCTCAAAAAATTGTGCTTGAAATAGTGCCCAATATCAGTCCAATTTTTGCTTGACTTTTGACCTAGAAAACCATTAAATTTGATTGTAAACTTCTACATACATTACATTGAGTACAGTCGAATACAATATTATTAACTTTCTTTCTAACAATTTTTGTCTTGTGTAAATTATTTGTTTTGTTATATTGTCTATGTAAGGGAGTATTTACTTTAGAATCGCAATATTATTAATTACACATTATTTTAATAATACTTTATAATAATATGATTAAGCCTTCGCGCGTCGCATGGGACCCCGGTAGCTAGGAACAATGATTTTATATATTTGTCTAGATCACGGCGCTTGAAGGATTAAGATATCAAATGAAGTAAATCATGCATGAAAAATAAAGTTGCTGTTATTAATGCTTACATTACAACTGACAAAATTATTCAAAATAATCATTTTCCGGATCAAGGACGGTACCACAACGTTTACGGAATTGACCTGTATTCCTCATGCGATAAAGTTCAATATAGTGTGGCAGTAATGGATGCACGTACGGTCAATAGGTATGGGGCTTACGACGCGCGGCGCCCGCGACGCTAAACATTTTTTTATATGTATATTATATACAATATTAAAACTACAATTTTTTCTATTTACATTGATTATATTATGAATGTTAACAAAAGCTGTGAACTAGTTAACTAGAATTCTGATTACTTTGGCCCTTTAAATAGTAATAAATAACGTAAGTAATTAAAAATGTTTTTTATTGCTAAACCTTTCATTGATGAAACTATTGGAAAGAGTTTTAAAAATTTGTATAACTATGTCACAGTACTAGTTTTGACTGGTTATAAGTTTTGCCTGCAACGGTACATATATATACAAAAAGAAACTTTATAATTTCCTTTTTACAATTTTTCAAGATATTAATTTTATTGGCTGCAAATGACTGTTTTTATTCAGACAAACACACAATGCAATGAAGTAATAATAGACTTCATTTACGCTTAAAGTTTCATTCATTTATTATTATTTATAAAATATATAATAATGCATTTAATCGAAAGTTTTTGACATGTGAGAAAATACCATAATTATTTCCATTAACATGAAGTCTACAATTAGAAAGTTTAATATTTTTGTCCAAAAACATGTGTCGACGACTGTACCCCATTTTACGTTAGTATGTAGAAGTTTACATTAAAATTTAATGGTTTTCTAAGTCAAAAGTCAAGCAAAAATTGGACTGATATTGGGCACTATTTCAAGCACAATTTTTTGAGAAGTAAATTATACCTATAGCTCGTTCGATATTCGCGCACTGAGGTGAGTATGCTGGGCGTAGAACCTACGCCCAGCATACTCACTGAACGAAGCCTATAACTCCGAAGTTATTCGAGCACTGTTTTTTTCTTTTTGGGCACCGTTTGGCACTATTTGGGAACTATTTTTTGAAGTATGAATTATGTTTGAAGCGTATACAGATTCTCCGGACGGAGGTGAGTATGCTGGGCGAAACCTTCGTCCAGCATACTCATCGAACTATGGCTATAACTTCGCAAGTACAAGAGCACTATTTTTTTCCTTTGGGCACTATTTAGCACTATTTCAGAACAGTTTTTTGACATTCATGAAATATCAGGATTCCATGGTGAGTTGTTGTGAGTATGCTGGACGAAGGGACACACGTTTTTCGTTATTCCGAGATTTCATTATACAGGGTGTAATCGTTCAGTGTGCACACGCGATTATTCCGTAACTATTGCAGATATATCAAAAAACTTTAAACTGATATCGAAAGTACTTAACCTAATGAGTAAAATGGCCATAATAAATTTTTTAAAATAAAACGAGAAATATCTAAAAAATTAACTTGAAACCCTCCCATACATTTAGTATGAGATATGACCACGATATGACTATCCCATTTACATAGATTTTAGCTTTTTCTTTCTTTTTTTGGTTTTCTGCTTAAATTACTTCGCAAAGAAGGGAAGTTCATTTCGAAACTGTAAATAGAGCTCCTCACTGTATTGCACAATGAGGACGTCCGCGTCACTTCGAAAATCTGCTATGAATACAAAATGTATGGGAAATAAAATGTATGGGGGCGTTTAATGTAACATTTTTGGATATTTCACGTTTTATTTTAAAAATTAATTATGGCCATTTTACTCATTAGGTTAATTACTTTCGATATCAGTTTAAAGTTTTTTTATATCTGCAATAGTTACGGAATAATCGCGTGTGCACACTTAACGATTACATCCTGTATATTTTCGTTTACAAAAAAAATACATACATAAGTACCTATTAAAATATACCTAAACATTGTTATTTTCAGAAAAACACCGTTATGGCGTATAGATTTGAAGTAGTTAAGCCATAAACTGCAGATAAGTAGTATAAATTTAAAATATAAAATCGAAGAAGATAAATATAAGAAAAAAAATATACTCTAATAGAATTTAGATTATGCCAACGGCCGCAATTTTGGTGTTGATGAGGTGAGATGAGAAGCTAAAAAAAAGCAATACATTTGATTGACAGGAAATAGATTATCGGTACGTGTAGGTAAGTGACGGTAGGGAATAGATTAAAATAAAACTCTTACGTTTTACAACAAATTTATTTAACAGTTAACTTATATTTACAATACTTACATAATATTATATGTAATGTGTTTGTTTAATATTAAAAAAAAAAAATAAACACCCGCCCAACATTTACCATTTGTTCTTCATTTCATTTATAATTTATTTCTGAATATATGTATATAAAAAAGACGTGTGGGCCGACACCGAGCACACGTGTCAGAAGTGAAACTTCTTTGGAAAGATTCAAAGATACCAAAATCGTCGCCACTCACACGACGTGACGGTATTGTCATGACGCGACCTTGAAATTTTACTCTCAACGCGCCTAAAGAAGTTTCACTTCAGAACACCATAACCTATTACATATCTTGTCTGTATGCAAATTTTTACATCATATTTGAAACAGATAACAGTGTAATACCTATTACACATTTTCTTTGGATAAACATTAGATGTGAAAAAATATATGGTAAATTGCAACAATTGATTACTTTGAAAACCTATCTACATATATATAAAAATATGTATTAATGCCAAGGAACTTTAAGATATCAAATTACGAACACTGCATGTATGACAATTTAAAAAAGTATGTATAACTTGGTTTAAATACAGTAACAAACCTTTTGAAATCGAGAGGTATTATAATATGACATTAGCACATGGCAATGTTGGCGAGAAATACCTATATGTATTTGTATTTAATTTTGAATATAGACTCACAATAAATATAACCCACTTTACTTTTTACTGTAAATATATTCCTTACATTGTATAAAGTTCATACAATAGTGATACCCAAAGGATTCCGGTCCATTCAATCCAGTCTCTATTTGGCTTATTTTAATAAAATTAATATTGTATATATCAACTCTTTTTAATTACTCAATTTGTTCCTCTTCTTTAAAAGTAATTTGTTCTTCGTCTTCATTTAATGTAATTTGTTCTTCGTCTTCATTTAATGTAATTTGTTCAACATTTTCTTTCTGATGAATTTTAAAATGATTGTTAAAATTAGCCTTTCTCCTATAACCTTCACCACACACAGTGCACACGTATTTCTTATTTTGCTTGTGTCGCAACATGTGGAGACGTAATTCATATTTTTTACTAAATGACTTATCACACACCTCACACTTATTGTTCTTCTCAATACTGTGCTTCCTTTGCAAATGTTTTATGAAATTCGGCTTATAATTGAACACCATACCGCAGAACTCACATGTATATTCCTTAATTTGATCTTTATGCTTTTCAACATGATGCAATTCTCGCAGCACTGCAGTGCTGAATTTTTCAGGGCAAAACTGACACTTCAATACATTCTGTCGATGTACTAAATTGGTATGTTTTACACGATACTTTTGCAGTGAAAACACTTTTCCGCATTCATCACATGGAAATTTTCCCTTACTATGCACTTGAACATGTTTTTCTAATCTGCTGGACGCTACAAATGTATCGCCGCATTCGTAACATATATAGTTATTGTAATGGGCATTCATATGGCCGTCTAGCTGATGGAAATTATTAAAGGCTTCATTACATAATACACATTTGATGTTATCCCTTATTATATATGGAACAACTCTTGTATAGGCTTCATCAAATTCAATTTCGTGTTCATTAGAAAAGTGCTGGAACATTCCATTCCAGTCTGGCAACTTTGTTTCACATAAATTGCATGAGAGGTTATCAACATCAAGTTTGAGTATTTCATTGAGCCAGTAAGGTCTCATGAAATGGTCAACATTGTATGTTCTATGTTCACTGTGTTCATTTATGGTATGAATTCGTAATTCATCACCATCTTCAAACATAGGTCCATCTGTAGAACAATATGCACAATAGTATTTTGCGGTTTTGGTTTTGAATGGTATGGCATTTGTTAATGTTAGCAGTGCTTTAATCTCTTCAATGAGCTTAAAATTCTTCTCTTTATTGGAAGTTTCCTCCGTGGAATCTAGAAATAAAGTAGATATTATATAAGTAAGTATCTAATGTAAAGTTATATATATCTATTTAGTAGGTACCAAAAATTATAATCAAAACAATTTTCTCCTTTCTCCTCAAACCTAGCAACACCATAGCGAGACAGTTAATTATACTAAGCACTCACCATTTTGAGTTTCAATCAATGCATTGTATTTATTCAAATTGTTGGTGATAGTATTCCTAGGAATGTTGTAAATTTCAGAAGCTTCGCCGCGGGTCATCTTGCCACTTTTAACTGCGTCCATTGCTTCTCTAAGCTCAAGCTGCGTGTATTTTTTGTAAACTTTCAAGCGATCTGCACCTTTTCTCTTTTTTGGCCATTTACGACTAGGCAGTTCTGTAGCTATCTCACTTGCTTTTGCTAAAATGCGTAAAAAACATTATTACCTGGGTTACTCACTGGCTTGCAAACATTCATCCATAGATTTCTCAAATTTGTTTCTATTCATATAGTAATGTCTTTTCACTCAATTTTACAGTTATATAAGAGATGAGAGATATAGATAACAGTAAGATCTGTATATTTATATTTTATCTTATAACATTTATAAATTAACATTTTTATTTTGAATTCTATGAAAAACACCTGAGCTATGATTGACTTATGTTTGGGACAACTTATATTAATACAATTGATGTTAATGAGTTAAAGTAATTTTCCAAATATGTATTATAATATAACAATTTAGTATTTTTACCTTCAGTTGTAGCAGAATTATCACCTTCTAACTCCAAGTATTCTACATCATGATATTCATCAATGTCCTCTGAAGATTCAACTTTGACATCCACACTAATATTATTTTTGAATTCCAATTGCACTGTAAGGTGAAAGTGTTTTTTAATCATTCCTAATATATTATATATATTACAGTTAAAACCCATTTTCCATTACAAGTTACAACACATTATCCCTAGTTAGAAATAGTTGTAAATTAAAGATTTTATTAGAACTAAACAATTTTAATCTAGTATCTATTAATTATTAAGAATATTTACAAAAAGTATAACTACATAATTATACATTATATATCAATAATATAAACAGTGGAATCCGTTTATAATGACATTGAAGGGAAATATGAAACATGTCATAATAAGCAGACGTCATACTAAGCATTTTGTTAGAAAATAAACATCTCTATTTTTGTTAGTATTTATTTATTTCAATATGTAGAAAAATAATAGAGATAACTACACATTGAGACAAATTACAAAAAAAGCGTGAGCTTTGTCCATCGTCAGATATCACATAATTCTCCCAAACACTGTTGAAAGTGTGAGAAATCATTTCGGTCACTAACCGGACAATTCATGAAAAATTGGTCACAATAAACGACATGTCACTATAAACGAAGTAATTTTATCCAACTTTTTGTAAAGAATTTTATGTGAAAATCAAAATTTGCTGTGTAATCCGTCATAATAAGCGGTTGGTCAATATAACCAGAGTCATAATAAAGGATTTTACTGTATAAATAAATGAAATTTATACCTTGCTGAAGCACTTGATCAGATGCAATAATCTCCCTTTTAAAGTTAAGAGCATCCCGTAAGCGCACTATGCATGCACTGCATATAAATTCATTTCGATCCTTTCTTTCCCACTGAAATTATAATTAATATAAGCAAATGAATTAAAACCCTTACTATCCTAAATAATACATATTAGAAATGCAAAAGTAACTCAGTCTGTCTCTTCTTCGCACCTCAACCACTGAACCAATTTGGATAAAATTTGAAACAGAAATAGCTTGAGACTTGAGAAAGGACATAGGATACTGGAAAGGTTGCACGCGAACGGGAACTATGCTTTAATCATGCGGGCAAAGCCGATTGCGGAAAGCTAGTACCGATAACCTTAAAACGTTAGTGATTAGACAATTCTTGAACAGAACTTTGTTTTTGGTCCTTAAATTATCTCGAAAACCAAGTATTAGAATAATTTTAGTGTAAAGAATTTAAAATCAGTTTTAAATTTTTGTTTGGAATTTGGTGTAAACAATAATATGATAATACAGATATTATATAAATTTAACTTACATTCAAAGAATAGCATTCTTCAACCATCGCGCCATAAACTTCTACCTGACCATCATTTTCATATTCTTCCCATAAAGTTTTGAGATTAACGTCATCCAAACAACACTTACAGCGTCCTATTAACTCCACATTTTCATGTTTTACTAAATCCAGATCCATTATTTAAATTTATGTCTATAATTACGTTAAAACTATTAGATTTTCCATAAAATATTTAGTTCTTATTATAATGTATTGCGATAATGTTATTACAAGAAATAACTAGGAATGCTTGAGCATTCAACAATTTTTCAGCATTCTGAATTCATATAAAATTCCATAGCCAATAGCCATCATAGGCCATAGCCACGAGCAAAATAATGTCAACAGACAACAGCACAGATTAAGTCGACAGTCAATTGTAATCACAGATTAGGTATGAGTTACGATTGTAATTTGTAAAAACTTTATGGCAAAGGCACGGCAAAGGATAATGCAAAGAAAAAAAGAAAGAAAGAAAGGCAAAGACTTCTGCGGATAAGTCCGTAGAGATATCATCACGAAAGAATTCAATTTAGGCAGATGTAAGCCAAAGCAGAGCTCTGTAATTTGTAGACACATTTGTAGAGTATTTATTATTTAACGCACAGAGCACATAATATTATAATTTATACGTAATGTCAGTAATGTAATAAGAGCTTGTCTAATACCCATTCGCCCTATGTATTCTTTGGATTAGAGCTGGAGACGTAGACAGAGAAACCGCTGGAGACGACTCACGACAGATGTCTGTGATCTGTCAGATGTCTGTGACAGACGTCGTCGGTTAAAGTATAAACAGACGTTCGAACTGGTGCGACCGGACCACCGTACTCGTGCGGTGCGATCGACTCGCCACACGACCGCACCGCACCTAGGGTTGCCAGTATTTGATTTAAGGGTTAACAGCATCAAAAATGCGAGTTTTAGTTATTTTTTACGGGAGACAATTAAAACAGCAATGTTAAATAGAGAAAATTTATTTTTGGCATTTATATTTGCTGTTGGAAGAAACAGCTTTTAATAGCTCTTCATTTTCTAAAGCGAATGTATAAAAATCTTTGCACGATAATTTAAAATTACATTTAATTAATTTGCAGCTTCGCCTTTACAGTTTCAATATGAATATTCAATCGGTTTCGGCTATCCGTCCAGGCATTGCCGCACAAAGAAAATATTCTTTGTTTAAAAATTACGATTAAATTTACGATTTTTAAAAAAACATTTAAAATATGTATTGGAATTTTCGCGGCCGACTAAGATAAATAAATTCGTATAAAAAAAATAGATACACTAGATAATTTATTATGTTGCTCATATATGAAGTGATTAAAGGCGCAAATTATTCCTTTTTGAAATTTTCGATATTGTCGATAGAGGCGAAAGTATTGTAATTTTTACTGATTTTCGTTTTTATTTTTTTATATTATATGCAGGCGTTAGTAGAAGCTCTGTTTAGTACCAAAAGAAACCTTGAACTGAGTTCTACATGTAACAAAAATACCACATTCTAGCCGCGAAGTTATTACAAGATATAGATTTTCAAAGAATGTCAGGGTTGCCCCTAGTAAACAAAATTATATATATCATCTATCTATTACCAAGTTTTTGTTTATGTTTTAGTCGTTAGTTATAGTCGATATTTTAATATTATTCAATATATTATTATAGGTAGGTACTTGATCGATTGAAAAAAAAAAATATCTTAGATTTTTAAGACAATTCAATAATATCAAATTAATACAAATTAATCTCCTTTTTTTGTGAATATTTCGAACATTGATCATAGTAATCTCATTAAAAGTCAAACCGAATTCTTTGAAAATCTATTTCACGTAATAAATTCGTGGTTAGAATGTTGTATTTTTTTCACATGTAGACCTCAGTTCAAGGCTTCTTTTGGTACAAGTACAAGTACAACCATTGAAAAGAAGAAAACGAAGAGAAAAGAATGGGCAAAATTATATTTAAAAGACAGGGATTCATTCAGACATATGCAGTCATATCATAAATCTTTGTAGAGTTCTAAAATTTATATTATTAATCTTTTTTCAGTAATAGCCACGTCATCCGACGCCATCGCCATTGATAACGATCGACCGACGTCCGTTTTGTTTGGCGGTAGAACTGTGACTAAAGCTGTAATAAGTATAATATAGTCTATGACTTAAGCGCTGTCCGGTGCGATCGCCCGTCCAGACGCGCGAATTTGGTACGGTCCGCACCAAGTTCGGAAGAAAAAACCATCGGACCGACCGTACCGTCAATAATAATAATTATGTCCGGCGGACCACTGTACACATGATCGAATATGGTCCGGAGCGCACCAAGGTGAGGGCGCTTGTGCACTACAAGGAATTTTACTGTCCGGCATTCCGATTTTTTACGGTCCGGTGTGGCATGAAAAAACCGATGAATTGCTTGTGCACCTGTCCGTCTTTACTCGGATCAGTGCGGTACAGTTCAAGGAAGTTTGGCGGTATAATGCTATCATAAATGATTGTTTTTGTATTTTACAAGAAACGAGTAAAAAATATAGAAGGTGAAATATTATATTACTTCATTATAATAAAAAGTAAAGTTCCGTAAGAGATTTCACTTATTCGCGATTCGATCCGCGTGTTTCACTTATTTATTTTAATCGGTGACGAGGAGCTAATTAAGCTATTCCCACTTGAACTTTAACTTACCAACACTTACTTAGATAATAATTATAGGTCAATGCTTGGTCAATGTATATAAAATAACAATACCGACTTCTCAAATCTCATTGCCAACTAAAAGAAAGTAAAACAAGAGCTTGCTTTTAATTGGCATATGCAGTAAAAACAGTAAAATCCAAGCAAGTGGGCATTCGAAAACAATTATACCTACAGCGACTCGTAGACACAAAAAACCATCCGGAATAGGGAAAAGTAAAATGTCGGACAGTAAAATTACGTATAGTGCACAAGCTAGTATATAGATTAATGGCGTGCCATACCGGACCGTAAAAAATCGGAATGCCGGACCGTAAAATTCCTTGTAGTGGACAAACGCCCTGAACGGTGCGGTCCGTACCAAATTCGAACGTCTGTTTATACTTTTAGAAACAAACACTTCACGTTTTGTCCATAGAGGAATAATGTAGTTTTGTCACTTTGTGAGGTTATAATTGAATTATGTAATATTTTAATATAACATTTTTGAACTCTAGATCCTATAATGTCTAGTAGATACAGAATTTTTTTGCGAAGTATATATCAATTTTCATTTTCCCATAGACGTATTATATCCAATGTATCATTTTCTCAAATACCGCACAAAATAAGATTACCATTTACTTTAGGATTATCCATTCTAACACTAATTGGATTAGAGAAAAAGCTTAGTGCGGAAGACGAGTTGATTTTAATGATAAAACATTGTGTTTTATTTATGCAAAGAAATGAAAATGCAAAGGCAGAGCAGTTGCTTCATGTTGCATTAAGACAAGCACAACAAATGAATCATGAATCGGGAATTACATATATCTATGATGTGATGGCAAACCTGGCGCTTCAAAGAGAACGCCTGGATGAAGCAAAGAAATTATTTGTGGCTGTAGCACAAAGGCTTATGGCGAATGGAGTCAAAGATGATGATATACGAGTTGTTCAAGTGAGCGTAAAGCTAGCTCGAGTCAGTCATTTACAAAAGGAATATACTACAGCGCAGTTAGGATATGACTGGTGTTTAGAAAAAATTAAAGAAGCATACAATAGTAATCCTTCTGAAGAGCTAAAGAAGCTTTTTGCCATGACTGAGGATTGGTATGGTCGACTATTTGTTGATTGTAAAAAATATGAGAATGGTTTTAATTATATGCTGAGTGCTTATAATAAAATGATGGAATTAAAAGAGTTGGATCCAGAACATATTGTTGTACAATTGAATGACTTGGGAACAGTTTGTGATCAAATGGACAGGGTTGATGACTGTATTAATTATATATCGCAAGCAATTGATCTTGGCAAGACTCTTCCTGAAATGGAAGATTTAGGTGCAATGTATGTTAATCTAGGAAGAGCATATATTAGGAAAAAAATGTTGGATACCGCTCGTCGCTACTGTGGACATGCCTATAAGTTGGGAATTGTTAACAAAAATGATGATATAAAACAAGAAGCAGAACAATGTATGAAAGAAATAAAAAATGTAGTATAATATTTATTTAGACCTTTATTCAATTGTTAATATTATCCCAGAAAATAAACTGTGATAGTTAACTTTCACACTTTTTTATTTATTTGAAAGAAATAAAAAGATCTTTTCACTAAAAGTTATGCTTAGTATACAATCAAAGTATTTTGAACTGGAAAGAAAAATTACTTAACTAGTAAATTATTGCTTAAAAATTATTGAGCACTTTCTTTTGTGACACTGAATGGTTCTTCAACAACTTCTGTGTGGGTGTTTGAAATAACAACATCCTTGACGGGCCGATCGTTGGCTCCAGTCACAGTCTTCTCAATCTTGCGAACAATGTCCTGTTGACAATTTAACCAATAAATGTTATGCTTTTTAAAAACATACTCTATATCAGGTGAAATAAAGCACAGTTTATGAAAATTTCTTAACAATGAACAATTTCTGGCTATAACTGGCCACTGCAGATTGCCATCAATGACTTAAGTACCCTGTCAATTGGAGTCTATCCTACTTCCTAGTATTCAAGAATTAAATTGACTAACTGCTACTCAGGAGCATAATGGACAGTAAAATGTCTATTATGTTGGCCTACCTAAGGATTATATCAAATTAATGGGTTAGCATTAATCCTTCGTGTTTCAAGAAATATTCAGCAATGAATGTAATTTTAATTGTATATTTTAGTCTAGTGTACTTTCTAAAACATTTACCAAATGGTTAATACATACCATTCCTTCTAAGACTTTGCCGAACACTACATGTCTGCCGTCCAACCAAGGTGTCTTTGTGGTAGTAATAAAGAACTGGGAACCGTTTGTGTCCTTTCCAGCATTGGCCATGGACAACCAGCCAGCACCATAGTGGCGGAGCTTGAAGTTCTCGTCTTCAAATCGTTCACCGTAAATACTGCGTCCTAAAAAGTAATTTGTTTATTTTGTACTAGAGGTCCGCCCCGGCTTCGCCCGTGGTACATATTTCGCAATAAAAGGTAGCCTATGTCCTTTCTCGGGTATCAAAATATCTCCATACCAAATTTCATGCAAATTGGTTCAGTAGTTTAGGCGTAATTGAGTAACAGACAGACAGACATAGTTACTTTCGCATTTATAATATTAGTATGGATTCCATTAAACTGACG
The DNA here is from genome assembly GCF_061535395.1 of Colias eurytheme. Classification (NCBI taxonomy): domain Eukaryota; kingdom Metazoa; phylum Arthropoda; class Insecta; order Lepidoptera; family Pieridae; genus Colias; species Colias eurytheme. The sequence continues at coordinate 5,748,432 of NC_142995.1, read as the reverse complement.
ATTTACAATGGAGTTTCAATGTTATACTTCATTGTACCCACACTATTGTGGACAATTGTAATTGCCTATTAATTCAATGTTGATAAACAGTTGTTACTAAACCCAATTAAGTTGTGATTGTAGTAGTTGTGTGTTGCTAAGGACAAGGAATGCTCTATTTCTATGATATTTTCAAATCATAAATAGATGGAAATAAGTATTGTGTACCTATATTATTAAAATAATTCTCTCATAAAAAAAATAATATTATTAACATGAATAAATTTCATACTGAATATTGAAATAACCTTGAACTAAGAATACATCCAAGAATGTGATTGTATCAAAATTTTATTATATGACAAAAGATAATATACCTCCTGTTCCATCTCCTTTGGTGAAGTCACCACCTTGAATCATAAAGTTATCAATGACTCGGTGGAATTTGCTGCCCTTGTAGCCCTCTCCCTTGGGCTTTTGTGCTAATTGGAAGAAATTCTCGGCAGTTTTAGGAACAGTTTTACCAAAGAGACCAATGGTAATGGTACCAAGTGGTTCATCACCAACAGTTATGTCGAATTTTACCTGCAACAAAATATTTACTTCAGTTTTGAATGTATGTTACAAGCTTTGTTTAAAGAAATATTATGAGTGCAATTTTCTATATTATAAATTTATAAACATATATAATAGAAATAAATACACAAAACAATGTTTTTATATTATGTTAACTACGTATCATATAGCTGACAAAGGACAAAAAAAACGACATCCGGAGCTTTATTTCTTAACGTCATCACAACAAGGTTGCTGACCTTTTCAAGTTTATCTCACCTTTGTTAGACCTCACAATAATCTGTAGAGAAACCGGTATGATGATATTTTAAATCCTAAATAGAACTCAAGAAAAGATTTTTAAATAGTGATAGATTACCTTGTGAGTTACTTTAGGACCTTTGGGAGCTTCATCTGACCAAGCGACGGTCGCGATTAGAAGAAGACCAAGCCCCGTAGCTAGAATACCCATGATTAAAATTAATTTAAATTTTCGTTTGAGTATTTTTAAAACTTAAATGTATACTTTTTCTCAAATTCGTAATAGTTCTAAGAAATAAAATAAAAAATACAAAAGCAACCGGCAACCAACACGTTTAATTTTCAAATGGTATTTCAATTTAGAAAAAAAATTTACTGACAGTTTATGGTACACGTCATGATTACTGGTGATGACCCGATAACCGATTTCAACTCGAATCGAACTTTTTATGTGTATCTGTTGGACGTTCAATCTATGCTCTGTGGTTAAAAGAACATTTTGATTTTTGACAAACAAACACATTTTATTTATGGTTTATTGTGTCTTTTTTGTTTCGTCAGTCGTCGCATATAAATTTAGTAAAAAGGGAGAAAGTAAAAGGATTCGCACAAGATAAAAAGCAAAAAATTCAATATCTTATAATGCCAGACGAGAGCTGACGCTATTTACTATCTACTAATTTGATTATTGTGGTGCAAGTGATGATTCCTTTCCACGAACCTTAACATAATTTCGTAACAAACTAAATGGCCAAGCATTAAAAGTGTAAAAATGTTTGGTATAAACGGTACTGATTTCCCACCAGTGAAAGAAGATACTTTTTGCAAATATGTTTTGTATTACGAGATAAACAACTCAAGGTGATTAACGTCATATTATTTTGCATAGATTTATGTTGTACACAATATGTTCTAATGTATGTAATATTTGTTTACAGGGTTCGTATTTGGGATTTAATTATATTGATACCGAACGCCCTTTTCGTGCTATTCTTAGTGGTTAGATTTAATAAAGCTCAGTTAAAATTGCGTGCTACTAGTAGTCCGATTTTTCTGACTTTTTATTCATTAGTATGGGGAAATGTTATCATCAGTTTAATAAGATGTGCAGTGTCCATGACTGTGAATGCAGCTATGCCCCTTGGAGGTCTAATTGATAAGATCCTGTGGGTCACTGTCAGATTCTTCCTCCTAGCAACTGAGATGAGTGTGGTAATTTTTGGACTTGCTTTTGGTAAGTTAAATAAATACTTTTATTAATGTTGATAGAATATGATATTTTCGTTGTGAGAATGCTCTTCAGATGTTGTAATTACTAGAACAAAATATATCCAATCTTAAAAGACCTGTTAATGTATTAATCACATGAATACAAAAAGTTACGCTTTCAGAAGATTTTATTCAAGTATATGGTGCATACAAGGCTTACTGCTTATACTACTGAATAATATTTTGTAAGATTATTCTTAACAAGACATTATTTTAGGTCACATGGATAGTAGGAGCAGCATCAGATATGTTTTACTGGCGACATCGTTTATATCACTGGCATTTACTGTGACCCAAGGAACTTTGGAAATTGTAATGCCAGATGACATGTTCCACATTGATACCAGAGATTATGATTTGTTTGGACACGGCGGAATGCTCTTCTGGTTCACCTCATCTCTTGTTTTTGGTATCATTTATTTAGTCATCTTGCTCCTTCCGTGGATACCTATCAGAGAGTATTTAGCTTTGCCAAGTAAGTGTTAATTTTCAGATGTTTTTATTCAAAATAAATATGGATATGTATTTAGGACAAATACTAGTAGGACACATTACTTTATCAATTTTGTATTAGGTTCATTACTCAAAAACATATGAACAGATTAATGATATCTAATTTGTTGTATTTGTCACTGTTTGGATTGAGATAATAACTGAAAAAATTTATAATGAAAATATCAGAAGGGCGATAATAGCTTGTAATGTTATCATAATGTCTTATTGTGTGTTTTTTTTATTGGGTTAATCTTATTACAGCTTGATCCTATTAGATTCAGATAGTTAATTTTTTTTTTCCTATTGTGATCTGCAATCAGTCGCAAGACTTTTATCAAATGAGGTGACTTAAAATTAGATAGTTAATTAAAAAAAAAAAGACATGTGGCACTTGGGGACTGCCGCGGTAAAGCTATTGCATGCTATGCCTTCAAGCCACACCTCCGCACCCGTCGGAGTGGGGAGCGTGAGGTTTTTTCGTTACTAAATTTCTGGATTCGGTCCCCGCGCTCAAGGCCCGCGATAGAAGCTATGCAATTGCTTAAAATTAAAACCAAAAAGGATCAAGTAACAAATATAGAGCTTCATGCATTCAATATCTCTTGAAATTTATAAAATATTTTATGTAACTGTAAATTTCTATTAGACATTAACTTGTCCACAATGACTTGTCATTGTAAAAAATAACAAGGTTGTAACACTATCATTTACACTTTTTATGGTTATTATTATTGTACCAATGCTGCTTGTATATTTTTTCGTTACATTTTGCTTTATCTACTTAGTTATTACTTTGATATCATATTGTACTAATTTCTTGAAGTAGCTTCAATTGTTTATCTTGGTTGCTACAAATCAAACAGGGGTTAAAGTTTGTTGTTATGTGAATTGAAGCATTATTTCAGTAGTCTCTTAAACCAGTAAAAGTAGGTAAAAACTAAGAGCCAAGGTTATAAGAATTAGATACAAGAAAAGGTACTTGGACCTGTTAGAGCTGCAAGGTTAATATTTTAATTATTTTAATTTATAGTTAATAGAAATAGTAATAATTAATAACATAGAGTCAAGGTTAAGTTAGGCATTTATCATGTTATTTTTAAACATTATTACAATAAAATAAATGATCAATTATTAGTAATAATATGTTTGATAACAGTAAATTACTCTTTTTATCACGATGTAAACAGTTTCTCTTACATTCTATAATGTAGGTTAAATGATATTCAAGTTCCTGATTTATTTCATACTTACACGTTCTTCCGATTTCATTTCCTTATACTCAAACCTTATAAGGGTAATTTTATTCTTGTAACATATAAACATAATAAAATCTGTTACATAATCCACACAATCTACTTGCAAGGGTGTTATGAAATAAGTAATGCAAATATAATACTTAGTTACTGTGAATATAGTTACTAAGACACAAACAAAATAACGGTTTAATTTAATTGGTCTGGTAGTTTATGCATGTAAACATTACAGACATACATACAAAAATACAAATGTTTTGTCTTTATAATATTAGTTCAGGTGTATTTTATACGTTTAGATTACTGCGGTTATACTTACCCGGGCTTACCCACCCGGGCTTACCCAGGATAAAAACAAAATAAAATGTAGCCTATGTTACTCGGTAGTAATGTAGCTTAGTGGAAAAAAATCATTAAAATTGGTCCAGTGCTATTGGAGCATATTCAATTCAAACAAACAATGAAATATGTATTTCCTCTCTATAATATTAGGGTAGATAATTCTGTAATGTATTATATCCATTATTTGTTTGTTCCAGCGAAACTCTCCTTTTATTTCTACGTATTACTTCTGGCTTTACTTGACATAACACAAGCAGTTGGAGCGGGTCTCTTGATTTGGGGTTCGATGCAACCCGGTCTATGTGTTGTTGATGTTACCACCTGGCTTTATTTCTCTTTGTATACGCCACTCGTTTATCATACGTTCCTAAGCGAATTTTTCAGGTGAGTACAAAGTCTTCTTTTTTACATAATACAATCAGTTAGACAAAATCTATGGAGATTTTGGTAAATTCGTTGAGTGACTTGTTAGGCCGTGTCCACACTGCAGATGTTTTTCAAAATTACACCTATACGCACCGCGGATAAAATTCCACGCGGAATTTGTCATTTCGGTTCAGTTCGCCGTACAAAATGAATGTCTAAAATAGATAACCAATCAATTTTGATTAACTGAGCACTGGATTCAAAGTTTACGGCTTTCAGACCAATGAAAGAATTTTGCTACATAAAATATCAAGAGCTACGAAAATACAGTCAAAAGTTTTTCAGTTATTACAGGATAAGTAAAACATCATTCGATAATTTACTACGAATCCAGCTATTACCTATGAAAATACAAATCGAAGAAAAGCAGTTTCAGCACGACTGACAAGCAAAACCCGCGGATTTTATTCCGCAGTGCGAAGATAGTCATACCTACTACTCCATACTGTACAAAATATCCGCGCGGAAAAAAATCGGCACCAAATCACAGATTTGTGACTTCTAATTATTAGCGAATTGTTTTCCGGGCGGATTTTATTCCGCCAGTGCGGATACTCTCATTTTATTCAGTGTGTTACAGAATTGCGGATAAAAATACGCGCGAAAATATCCGCAGTGCGGACACGGCCTTACTGTCAAATCATAGAGTTCACACATGTTAACAAGTCAATAACTGCGTTAAAAACAACCGACTTCAAACTTGCACTTGCAAAATTTACAAATACAGACAAAAATGCTCATAAAATAAAAACTACTGGGCCTATCCGAATAAAATTTTTATGGGACCAATTTGACACCATCCCGCATCGAACAAAAAAAGAATCACGTAAATCGGTTCAGAAACCACGGAGTAATCGGTGTACATACATAAAAAAAAAAAAAAAAAAAACATACCGACCGAATTGATAACCTCCTCCTTTTTTTTGAAGTCGGTTAAAAATAGCGTAACTTTTTCTCGAAGAATTGTACTAAATTGTGTAACACTAATTACAACTTGTACTAATATTATCATTGACAATTTCAGTGTATCACAGCCAAGTATAATGTTCTCATACAAAGCTCAAATGGATGAGCCAATGGATGACGACCAAGTCTCTCTACCACACCAGCAAAGTTTCAGCTCTCTTAAAACGGATTCTGACTACATTTACCAGGTATAGTTGCAAGAAAATTTTATGTTGGGGGACGTCCATAAATTACGTGAGATGATTAAAATGGGAAGGGGGTCCAGTCAAATCTCACCTAATCTTACTGAATTAATGTGAACGTAGTTTAGTTTTTCCTTTTTACATAAGTTATTTGTGTTGTATATGTCTGTGAGAAAAACTCCTTTAAACCAAATATTAAAGCAAACTACATATTGTTAAAGTGATCTGTCAATTTTAGCAGAGCAACAGTGTATACGACAGTACTCTATTCGAGGCAGGTGGGACGACTCCAATGAATCCCATGTATAGTGCATCCTTACAGAGTCCTGACTCAATAGCATCCGGCCAATCAATAGACATGCACACCGGTTTCGCGAATCAAAATATGTTATCTACATAACAATAACAGTATAATATCGAACATGTGAATAACACAATAGCAGTGGAATCTTTACCACAGTAACACTACGATTGCAGCTACAAACTGAACGAGTTGTGGTAATTATTCCATTAATTTTAAGTCATTTGTAAGCCTCATAACATCTTTACATCCAAAGATATCTTATTTTAAGATTTTAACGATTATTTACTGTATAGTTTTTAAATTTGCGTGTCCTAGTTTTTCTTCGAAGAATCTCTTTGTGTCATTGAGATAATATTACTACGTATGGAGGAGACACCACGAACAAAATCTGTGCGCCATTTTTTTGCTCTAACTAAGTTTTAAAAATTATTATTTAGTTCGATGAAAGTTATTCCTTTGCACTTTTCCGTATTATTTGTGCAATATCGTAACACACACGAAGGCATGTTTGATGCGTTTCACTTTAAAACCATTAAAAAATACCGCTCAACATACGTCACATGACGTATGTTGAGTGGAACATAAGTGATGTAGGCGGTGTCGTCTCCTATTAATATTATCTCAATGCTTTGTGTGTTTGTTTAAAAGCTTGTTTTGGTAATAAGTGTACCCAGTGATCGAATAGACTTGAGACTGTTACATCCCATCACTGCTTTAAATGTATGTAATGGATCCATCCACATAATTTCATATAAGATTAAGGTTATTCTAATATTGTCGTAAAAGTGTGTAATTTTGGACATCGAATCCAAGCCTAATTATACATTATTTATTGGGAAATCCAAATTGTCATGAAATTTATAATACTTTAGTATTTTTCTTTGAATGAGCTACACTCGATCAATTGTTTACAGATTTGTAATAACATTACTAGCAACCAATTCCTGATCATCTAACAACATTATTGCAGTGAGTTGAATACGAAAATTCGATTTTTTGTTATTGTAATTTTCTTTTGTGCATTCAACTTGAAAATTTTAGTGCAGGTAGATGTGCTCCTACTTATTTTATTCCATATAAATTGATTATGATACTTACATAATATTGTTTTATAAATATGTAAAAGCAGTATTTTTAATTAGGATAAATCCTTAGTAACAACAACTATGTTGCAATTTGAATCAACATAAATTATAATCTTATATTATTGTACTATGAATTTTCTATAATAATTTTATTATCGTACTGTGATGTTTTACCTACTTATTTTATTTTTGTTGTTGATTTATTATTTTATATTGTTTTAAGTTCTCAAGATCAATGTTTATTACAGCTAAGCTGGTGTATTTAGATTAAGCTACGCGCACTCTAAATGAAAATAAGGTTTTGTAACAATTATTATTTTAATAATATCAATACATATTCGGTCATCATCACTAAGTTTATGAATACAAAGATTCATAAAGATGCCTTAAAATATAAACATATTAAAAAAAAAATTCGTTTTCAGACAATGTTCAGCAATTGTTAAATCAAGTTATATTTTAAAGTCAAATGCAACATTGTCTGAATTAATTTAACGATACGATTACTATCAGTTAAAATCTTTGGCGGTAGATTATAATTATTTCAGTGCTAGGGAACTTTGTATGCTTGTAATGAAATTTATACAACCAATTAAGTAACATAGTATAAAATATCTAGTAAACAGCAGACAGAACACGTTTTGCAGCTAAGTCGTCATTTAACTAGTCTTAGGTTTTTATAAAAAAATATAGAAAAGGGTATAAGAACTTGTGTAGATTTTAGATTGGCTCTAGAGGCAGCATATGAACTATTATGCCGGGTCCAGACTGGTGAAACGTAACATGCAATGTAACATTCTGCCTTTCATTGCATGTTCGCTGCTGGTGTGGACGCATAGCGCGCTCATAACGCGCATTCACTACGAACCACCCTTAGTCGTGTTCCTTGCCCCTTTGTGTTCGTCGAAAAACCGACAAATTTCGGATCGCTCCGCGCGCGGCTTGTAATGCTCGTAGCATGCGCGTGTAATGCACAATTCGCGCGCGCAAGACGTCCAAACTATGAGAAATTGTTACAAAGTGTGTTACCTTTCATGATACATTGCAGCAATGTGGACGGTGAATTCTTTCATTGCATGTTACATTGCATGTTACGTTTCACCAGTCTGGACCCGGCATTAAAGTTTCTGTATGTGTAATAAATAGGATTTGATCACAAAAGATTAATAGGTCAATATGTAAAGAATTAAAATTGTTCAAGGATCCATTATGCCATGGACAAAAGTAAGCTCCATCGTCAATTTGTTCTCGCAATAAATATTATAATATCCGAGGCGATTGTCAATTTTCTTTTGTAAAATGTGATAGCCCACATGATGTATACTATGTACCCATGTGAAACCTTATTTAAGTGATATTTTAGTTAAGTCGTAGCTATATTTTTGTTATTTTCAACTGTGAGAAACGAATAAAGTAAGAAATTTACTCATGGTTTGTTTCATTTTTCTATCATTTGCTTGAAATTCTATAGTATTCTCATATATTGAATAAGAACTGCTGGTCGAGACGGGGTCTCTCTCGCTGAATAAATTCATTGGTTTAGACTACGTTAAGAGTGGGTTTGGTTTGGGATGAAAAAAATATATTGCCACTTTAAGAGTCGATGGGCCTTTCAGATACTGGTGTTATTTTTTTTATTATTTAAATAATTAACCACATGATAAACAGTAATTTTAAAGCCTTAGACCGGCACTTCAATATTAATTATATTAAGGTGAGTGAAATGAAACATGTTATTTTTGTTACAAATATATATATTTCAATTAGCTGAGCAATTTATTTTTCTATCTCTTCCTGTATAAAAAGATGTTTCAGACTGTCATTAACAGATATTCTTTGACCAGGATCTAACATGAGCATTTTGTCTAGTAAGTCTTTAAGTTGTCCAATTTTTTTCTCCTCACTGGCTGACATGTCTTTTCTACTCTTCTTCAGTTCTTTAGACAGGTCTCTCTGAATGGTCACATATGAAACCTCTTCTAATTTTTCCCTACCAGAGAATTCATCCTTTCTATGCAATAAAAAATTATTATTATAATTGAAATGTTGATCCTTAAATTTTCCTTTTCGCAATAATCTTGCTGGCATTTTTCCTTTAAGGTCCATGAAACATTTTAACATCTTATTGTTAGAGTTGCCAGTAAAAAGAATTTTTCCGGTAGCCATTTCATAAATGGTGCAAGCTGTTGACCACATATCTACACCATGGCCATGTGGTATACCAAGTATTATTTCTGGTGCTCTATAAAATCTTGATACTAAATATGGTGTTGGCTCATTATCATTCACTTTTGAAGCAGATCCAAAATCACATAGCTTTAGGATATTTTTCTTTTCATTCACAATAATATTGTCAGGTTTTATATCAGCATGAACATAACCTATTTTTTTAAGGAGTCTCAAGGCTAATAGTAACTGAATTGTGTAACTTGTGAGTGCCTTAATATTTAGTCCATGGTGCTTACCATATTTCTTCAAAACACTTCTTAAATCCATATGAAGACATTCTAATACCAAGCAGAGGTGATTTTTATGAATAAAATGGCCTTCCAACCGTACACAATGGTATTTATTATTTGGGTCTGCATTGCACAATTCTTTTAAAGTTGCTATTTCTTTAAGTCCAGTTTTAAACATTAGTTCATTATTTCTCATTATTTTAATTGCAACTTCATTGTTTGTTTTGTTATCTTGAGCTTTAACAACATTAGCAAATACACCCTGACCCACTAAACATTTGATTGTATATCTGTTATTGTTAATAATATCCCCTATTTTAATGTTGTAATATCCTTCTGCATCATCCCAGTTGTCTGTCAATAACAAGTTGGTCTTATTGTTATCTTGTGTCACTTTGTCTGAACTATGTTGTGTTGAAAAATCTTCTTCTGCAAACATATCAGTAGTTTTATTTTCTACTTCTAATTTTGTTTTATTTGAAATTGTGGACTCCTCTTTGTTTTTTAAAGTTTCATTAGAAATTTCTTCTGTATCTGTTTTATTATTTAGATCTTGTATTTCTCCCTTATTTGTTAGCTGCTCTAAAAGCTGTTTTCTTTGTTTTCTCCTCAGCTCAATAATATGTTCTTCATCTTCAGAATCCATCTGAGAATAATCATGATTAGGTGATGGTTCTCTATCAAGAATAATATTTGGTTCAGTTACATTTTTTTCGCTTTTACTCCTTTTACTTTTTTTACTCTTATCTTCATTGATATTGTCGGAGCTACGACGTTTAGAAGGTTTGTGACTTTTGCCATGTTTAGAATGTTTGGTAATATTTTTAAGTTCATTTTTTAAAGTCTCTCTTTGCTTGATTAAATCATCAATGTTGGAGCTGTATTTTGATGAAAAAGGTGGTGTTTTTGAATCACTAATGCAGGATCTGGAATCTTTTCTTCTTCTGGAGCTTCTTTCTGAACTTTTATTGTCATGTTTTGAATATTTGCGGTAACTGTCTGACATATTGTTTTCTATTTGTGTTTGAATTTCCCACAATTTTGGCAGCCAATCTGTAAACAATAATAATTAAACTTTTAATAACTTAGAGATAATAAAGAGAACAATACTACATTAAAATAATAAGATGTCATTTAATATAAAATAAATTTATTAAGATGCAAGCATGTTTACAAGGGAGTCAGATTTATGATAAAAACACAATTTGATATAAGACATGTTTTGGTATCATAAATCTGTGTAATTGTAGGTATAAAAGATGTAATGTTAACTATTATAGCACTGATTACATTTCCACCCATTCTCGACATCTGTATTGCCAACATTACTGTTCAACTTTTCATGTTGCCATAATCAAAGTTTGTGCCATTCCAAGGGTTGCTTGGTCATTCATATTCCAACTCATTTTACTTTTCCATCCATTGTTATCTAAATTGGAATGAAAAATGTTATTAGTTGTAAATAAAAATGTGAATTTAAATACATATGTAATATATTCAGATATAAAATACTCAAGTTGACAGTATCTACACAAAATTAGGGTATATTTTATTTTATTACTTATCCTTGGTCTCCCTTTTTGTAATCTTTCCGATAGTACACATGGAGATAGCATGAAAGATATGTACATAATAATGAATATAAACCAATAATTTTAAAAAGAATAAATGGAAAGTTTGTCTCCATTTGTGCAAAAACAGTTAACATTTATTTACACATCACAAATGAAATTATAAGTGATGATTTGGTGACAATTTAACGTCAAAATGGAGATTAAGAGGACTCCTTTTCTGTAAAAGTTTCTATTGAACACCTATAAATAGTATTTGGCAGTAGCACTATTTCTGCAGCTTTTAAAAAATATAAACTCCTAGACCGCTAAAATGTAGTTATATGTATTTTATTTGGGGCCTCAGAAGTACAACCTGCAATACAAAAATAGTTATAATACAAATATTAACAATAATTGTTAGTTTCCAATATAAATACCTAAATACAAACGGTTAAAAATTACTAACTGTATTTTCTTAAATGCTTACCTATTTTATTGAACTGTATCGTAATCCAATTCTCATAAAATAGGTGTACTTATCAGGCCATTAGCTACACATCACAATTATTATCTTCAAGTTTTGTGTCACTGATGTATTTAAAAAAATTATAGCATTTCTAAAGTTGTAACAACTCACATTTTTTGTAGATCACTTTGTTTATTTAAAAATGGCCTACAAGCATTTATTTAACACAAATTTGCCAAAAGTAAATATTTAATTGAAGATTGAAAATAGTTTGATCAATGGTAAAATAACAATTTGACGTTTGACAACGAAACGGATTAATGAGTAATGCTCTATGGAGTCTACTCTCTATGGATAATATAGTAATTAGTAGCCACGAAAGAAGTCCCACGGCAAATAAATTTCACAAACCTCACCGGCTATATTTTGAATAGTGCGCATATATTTGAATTCCTCATATTTGTGTTAGGTACTTATACAATAAGCCCAATATTTGTTAATATATTACCGGCATAAGACAATATTTTATTAGCAAATGTTTTTTCCCTATATGAGTTTGCACCGGTTGATACCTACTCTGTGGTCATTAGTATTTAGTTGTCACTTGTCAGGGGAATAATCTAACCTAGAAAATTTGAAACCAATTACCAAAATCCAAATTTTACATTTTAAAAACTAAATATAATTTCAATAGACAATACGTTGCTGGTAAAAATTACTGGAGTAAGCAAGTAGAATAAACTTTCATTATGAATATAATAATGAAAACTGTTTCTAGGAATTACAATGTTGGGTTATCTCCTATTAGAAATATTCACATAACCAAGGGTATGAATTATATACATTTTCTCACTGAACAACTATGCATCATGTCTTGATTTTTCTTTAATTAATACTTTTTTTACCCATCAGTACAATACCTGTATTCTCAGTCAGCTCTCGGTGTTGATTCATATTTAAACTCAAGGAAGAATGTCAAAGAACAATTTGCACAATTTTCTGAGAATTTTAAGGCAAAAATGAATGACTTCGTTCAAAATCCTAAGCACATGATTTTTACTGAAGACTTAAAAAATATGGTACACATGGCTGAGCCTTCAGATTTAAATTTGGTGCTTGAAATGGTTAAAAAGTAAGAGTAAGTTTTTATTATTAAGTAAAAAAGTAAAAATATTACCCACAATAAACTATGTAATTTAGCAGTTCTCTAACCACTATAAATTAATTATCCATACTATAATATTATAAATGCGAAAGTAACTGTCTGTCTGTCTGTTACTCAATCACGCCTAAACTACTGAACCAATTTGCATGAAATTTGGTATGGAGATATTTTGATACCCGAGAAAGGACATAGGCTACCTTTTATTGCGAAATATGTACCACGGGCGAAGCAGGGGCGGTCCTCTAGTTAATAATAAACCTGTTTCTTAAAAATTTCATGTGAACTTACAAATTGGTTATGTATAAATAAAAATTGAAACAACAAATTATATGTATTTAATTTTTATTTAGATTTAACACACAGAAAACAGAATTCCGATTTGGGTCCTTTGTATTTGGTCCAGTGGTGATGAGGATGTTCTACTTCCTTGATGCACCTGTAGATGCAATTAAAGTAAGTTATTTTAGTTAGTTACGGTCTAATTTAACAAAATTTCATCGAAATATATTTCCTGTAACTTAAATTCTATAAATTATACATTTTCCCTGATTTAGTAATAGTCAATAGCTTTTTGAATTATCTTAATACATATATATAAATCTCGTGTACTCGTCGTCTCGTACAATGTTTGTCCTCAATTGACTCCTAAACCACTTAACCGATTATAATAAAATTCGCACACCATGTGCAGTTCGATCCAAATTGAGAAATAGGATAGTTTAAATATGTAGGTACCACAAGCGAAGCCGGGGCGGACCGCTAGTTATATTTATTAATTATTAATTATTCCAGAGTTTCGAAGATCCAGCAAATGAGGGTTTCTTTGATCAATTGATCACATATCAAATTTTACTTGATTTGTTGTACAACCATGCAATGTATGAAGAAATGTACAAAATATTTGATAAAATTCAAGAGCGTCAGTTGAATATGACAAAGTATCCTAAATATCCAGTAGTATTGGTGCTTGCTGCCTGCTACAAACAGGTTTGAATATAAACAAATTTGAATTTGATATTGAGTTTTTATAATGTTTAAAATCCTTAATGGATATGATATAATTAAGATCAAGGCATGGCTCAAGAATGGTGAAAGACACAGGTTAATCCAGAGAAATATTTTTTTCTATTCTTTAAGAAAATTTAAGTTTATATTTGTTCTATTAGAAAGGCATTTATTACCTTACCATTTATGTATTGAAAGAACTTAAAACAAATACAGTAAATACTAAAATTAAATATAAATGATTTTTTTTTAGTTTATTTAATGAAAACTTTTTCATCATTAGGTGTCTACTTAATATTTTTTTGTTCAAGAACACAGCGCAGAGTTATGAATATGCGAAGAAATTGTGGAATGAGATGATGCAAGTGGGTTCTGTACCACTCAGGAGAGCTTGCACTTTAATGGCTGGTAAGTTATAATTATAAACCGTCTTCTAAAAAATGGAGGTTCTCAATTCAATTGTATAGTTTGTTCGGGTTTTTTTACCTCCTTTCCACAGAAAAAATTCAATTGCTTGGTGTTGGAGGCATCGTCCCGATAAGGCAAAAGTGGTTTTGAATCCTGCCTTTTGATTTCAATTCATTATTTTTCAATTCTTTAAAAATTAAATTTCTTTACTAAGATGTCAAACTCACAATATATATGATCTATAAATTGTATGTCTTTTACATGAACATTGTAAAGTAATGTGATAATTGTTGCAGCTTTAGCATTGAAGAATAATGAGCCACATGTAGCTTTGGAATGTGTCGCGATGCAAACTCCACACTATGTTACAATAAGGAATATAAAGGTAAGAACTTTTAGTATTCCTTTTATCAAACTTATAACAAATAAGCCTATTCTGAGAATTTATTCATCTTGTTTAAAAAAACAAAAACGTTTCTTTCTACATTAATTGATATGTTTTATATTATCATTGATATTTCATTTAAATATGAAATGAATACAATGGTGGAATCATTGACATATTATAAACAACTAGACTTTCATCCATCATTCGAAATTCGAAAGTGACATTGAAATTAGCGCTTTACTTCGCGCGAGTAATGTTAAAAGTCAAATGTATCGCTCATTAGAAAACACTCCAGAACATTCGCATAGGCAGAGTTTACCCTAGGACACTTTTTGAGCGTTATTGTGTGTCCAGTTGTTTGTTGTATTACAATAAATGGAAATATTTGTTCATTAACAATACAGGTTATGGCATTATCTAAAATTGAGAGGATAGATGATGCATTGCCAATCTTGAGAGGAGTTCTGGATGTTGACAGTCCAAGGATGGAAAAACATACATTCTTTGAAGAAACTGTAAGTTAAATTTATTTTTGTACTTGTTTTTATGATAATATTGCCTTCACTTCATAATAGCATAATGTACTATTGATACCTTTGTCATCCCGTAAGCTTAAAGATCAACGAGAAGTGAATTGAATTTAAATAAATATAAAAAAATCAATTAACTTCCTCTATAAAAGTATCTGACATCTTGAAAACCAAGCAGCTGACAAAACCTTATCGTATGGGCGTATATTACGTACGGACAAAATTGTATAAATAAGATAAAAATCTTAAATCACAACAAATGTTCTATTAATTACAGATATCAACAGTTAAAGAAGCTGTGAACAAAAGCAGCAACAAAGATTATGCCAAACAATTTTCGGATATAGAGAAAGCTCTCAGGGATCGTGGCCTCATTGATAACCAGGTAATTAAGAGTCAAATAATTTTTTGTTGAATTAAATATAATTTATTTATAGACTTATGTTAAAAATACATATTATTATGAATTTTTTTTTTATTTCAATGTTTCGAAACACTAAACTTAAAATAGCATAAAAATGCAGTCCTAAAACTATATAGATTGTATTTTTAAAATTCAGTTTTAGAATGATCTTTTTAGACGTATATTTATTGCTTAGTTTTTTTAATTTTTTACAGTTCTAAGTTGACGTACCATATACAACTGTACTCACGATCGCATATTTAACCCTTAATTACTCGCGTGGGGTATATCTAACCCCACGGCGTATTTGAAGCGTCGTATCTCCGCCATTTTTAAAGCTACCTGCATGCCTTTCTTAGTAGCTGCCTGAATACCTTCCCCTGCCGTGAATCACTCGCGAGCGCCGCTCCATGTCATGTGGTTGTGCCAGGAGATCGCGTCTGGGGTATATATTACCCCACGCGAGTATTCGTGCAACTTTTTTGGACGAGTGAGTATGTGTATTTTTATTTTATAATGTGCAGTACATATACTAAATGGTTCGTTTTTTTACTTATCTTTGTTTTATGTTTATTTGTTTTAGGTTAGAACGCCTAAAATAGCAAGTAAGCGTCTTTCTGACTACCAGATTGTTGAGCGTTTGGAAGACGACGAAGAAAGCATCATAGATAGTTCCGATGAAGATGAGGTAGACGAGGACGTGATCCAGAGTGACCACAACTCAACCAAATGTGTGATATCTATGTGTGTCGGCAGACGAACAAAAATATAGCCTATGGTTATATTTACCACACTACCTAGGGCCATACAAAAACGGCTAAAAAAATGCTCGAGTTCAGGATCCTAGCCCCACTTCTAGAGGTGGTCCATCGACAACTTATAAAAGGTGTCATATCTGTCCAAGGTCAAAGAATAAAAAAATAAGATTTATGTGTGCCAAATTCCACCAGCAAGCTTGTCACGACCATTCCACTATGATAAGTGATAAATGTATTGAATAAAAAGGTCCTAAATTTAAAGTTTCATCTCTAAAAGTTTATTATATTTATATTGATTAAATATAGTATTATAATTTAGAACAATGTTGTCTCTTTCTAATTTTTATAATAAAAATAAAAGTATGTCATTAAAAATATGTTTTATTGTACCTTTAAAATTGGGGTTAAATATACCCCACGCGAGCGTAAGTGTAACTAAATGGACGCGAGTAATTAAGGGTTAAAGGTTGTCAAAATTGTCCGAGTGGCAATGTATAAAACATTCATTGGAATTAATACCTTATTTCGTGGCAGTAATGTTCAAAGTCTATTGTGTTAGAAAACTCTGCCTTATACGCGAAGGCAGACTTTTACTTCGGACATTTTTTGAGCGTGATTCTAATTTCTAATAATTATTTATTTGCTTTTTCCAGACATTGGACAAACTAGTGACAAGTGAAATAATATTGTCACCTAAAGCTAAGAACCCAGCTAAGGGTATGCCCAGAATGCCCTTCGGACAACGTCAGAAGAAAAATATAAGCTAATAATTGCATTTTTATTATGCACCTGTTATAACGTTTCATTTATGGAATAAAAATGTAAATGTAAAAAATACTTGCGAAAAGCGAAAGAAAACAATACAAATGATAAATGATAGACTGATTGTTAAAGAATGTAGATTTTACTATAATATTTATCATTCAAGTTATTTATCATTTAATTGTTTTAATATACATTAATATTTTTGTTCCATTTTATTGTGGTCATAGCATAAGTTAGTACAAAATTGAAATAGATTTTTAAATGAAATGTTATTCACGTGCTGAACCATTTGTAGATTCTTTGATAATTTCTGTAAATTATGTGTGTTTTGTCTTAAGTGTTGTATGAATGAATGAATAAATGTATCAATAAAATATTAAATCAAATTTTCTTTGTTTTATTCCTTTTATACGTCCTGTTGCTTACACTTCATATGACTCATTGATTGTAGTAAGATAATACTCAATGTGAAAAGATTACAAAAAATGTCAACCCGGGCGGAGTCGGGGGCAGCAGCTAGTATTTTTAGAAAAATATACTTACCGTAATATGGTGAGGATGCCATCAGTCGTCACTGCCTGGTAATAGTGAGAGATCCGTATTAAGATCGCCCTTCACCCATCTTATAACCAGGTGAGACGTATATTTTATGATATTTAATTTATAAACAAATATGCCTATGATCACTTGCCTGTCAAAAGTGCCTTGCTTTTTGCTGATATATATAGCTGAAGGGCGATCTTATTCCAGATCTTAGACTAATAGGAGTGTGAACTAGATTTTATTTAAATAAGTCTTTTTTTGTAAGCATGGTTGCGAAAATGCTGAAAAAAAACCTACGAAAAAAACATCGAGATAATATTACTATACGTATGGAGGAGACACCACGAACAAAATCTGTGCGCCATTTTTTTGCTCTAGTTAACTAAGTTTTAAAAATTATTATGTAGTTAGGTTCTTACCGATGAAAGTTATTCCTTTGCACATTTCCGTATTATTTGTATTATTTGTGCAATATCGTAACACACACGAAGGCATATTTGATGCGTTTCACTTTAAAACCATTAAAAAAAAAACCGCTCAACATACGTCATGTGGCGTATGTTGAGCGGAACATAAGTGATGTAGGCGGTGACGTCTCCATATATGTATATGTTACGGCTAAAGGTAGGTGAGAACATAAACTTAAGATTAGCCGGCTAAACTTAGGTTTATTTTCGACGAGGTGTTAATGTTAGTTTGTTCTATCTTTAGCCGGCTAAACTTAAGTGTAACCGCAGGCCCGTGGCTAAAAATGTCGGGGTGGGTAGATTTGGTTACTATAATACATGTAAGGAACAGGGCGAGTGTTTTCTGGCACTTCGCCGGCTGCTGCCGCAGCACGCTCGCTGCGCTCGCTCGGCTCGTGCGGGTCTTAAGAGTTCTAACCTAACCTAACCTAGCCACCAGCTTTCTGCCCTGAGTCGGGGTGGGTAGATTTGGTTACTATAATACATGTAAGGAACAGGGCGAGTGTTTTCTGGCACTGTGCGGGCCCCTCAAGCCCTCCACCGGCCCGGCGCTAACCAAATCTACCCACCCCGACATTTTTAGCCACGGGCCTGCGGTTACACTTAAGTTTAGCCGGCTAAAGATAGAACAAACTAACATTAACACCTCGTCGAAAATAAACCTAAGTTTAGCCGGCTAATCTTAAGTTTATGTTCTCACCTACCTTTAGCCGTGACATATATATCTCAATGGAAAAAAAGAGGTTTTGTTTTTATTGCAATTATAAGTAACTATTGTATTGTACGTTCTATATCTAAAATCTAAACCAGGTGAGACAGGTGTTTCAAGAGATTAATTATGTAATGATAATAATTCATTGCATATTATTAACTTAGTACCTAGGCTAGAGTAGATGCCATATTGCAGATAAGCTAAGAGCGTATACGCACTATGCGGGTAGCCGCATTGCGGGTAGCCGTCCGGCTGACCGCAAGCACAATTATGTACGTAATATTCATTTCTATGCGCACTGCGATGCGGCTACCGCAGACCGTACAGTGCGCATAGAAATGAATATTACGTACATAATTGTGCTTGCGGTCAGCCGGACGGCTACCCGCAATGCGGCTACCCGCATAGTGCGTATACGCTCTAACAGATAATTATATTATTATTGTTTAGTTTACTAGCTGTGCTCCGCGGTTTCATGGGCATTGCTCCGCTCCTGTTGGTCTTAGCGTGATGATATATAGCCAATAGCCTTCCTCGTTAAATGGGCTATCTAACACCGAAAGAATTTTTCAAATCGGGCCAGTAGTTCCTGAGATTAGCGCGTTCAAACAAACACTTCAGCTTTATAATATTAGTATTGATTTGTGTTCATTTCAATCAGAACGAATGCTGTCCCGTTCTTTTTCTTGTCTGCTAAAGAAGAAAAAAAATTATTAATTATTCACCGCAGTTTATCAAAACGTTCAACTGGCCACCATCTTTTCGCAGTTGACGTTCCATTTTGCGCACAAAACATCCCTCATCTACTTATCTGCTAAGGAATGGAACGTCTACCCAACAACTGTTTTCCCAGAGGAATACATCTAGAGTTCTAGACCTATTCAATGATAGAGTGAATAGGCTTTATCTAGAAAGGCATACCCTTTCATAGACCGCAATCAAATGCCTGTCATTCTAAATTCTAATAAAATGAAAATTACTGCTTGTAACATGAGATAATAAAATCCTTGTTGTAACGATATTCTTTAAAAAATGTTATCCCCTAGATGAAAAGAGCTGTAAAGGTATAGGTACATACTATTAAAAAATATCAAAGGCATTTTAAAATCTCGGATAATCTTTTGGGAAAATGGTTTCGGTGGTTTTAATATCGTAAAAATATTACGAATTGCGTCGTTTGATGGTAGAGCTCTGCTTAAATTTTTTATCATGAATAAAACATTTTTAAACGGGAATCGAGCATCATTGATAATTTGATAGCATGATTCAAGCATTTTCAGACAATTTCACGTTTACATCATAGACATTACCTTACCCCTAATAACCCCTTACGTTGTTGTAGGTAATTGTGTATTTTATAATCCATGTAGGTAGGTAGGTACATCAATTCTTCAAAAATCGATAAGAAATATCAAAGTATGATAATAAATTTGTTAACGCAGATAAATCAGTTGCTCTAAAATGAAATAAAAAGCACGAAAAACTTATCTATAAATAACAGAAAAACTCTCAATAGTGTTTGTGCATACTGGTTGTCCGCGTCGTCAAACAGACGTGTTTAATATGGTGCTTCAATCAGAAACAAAGAGGCAGTGTTAAAATAAGCTCCCTTTGAGCTTTGACGACAGTCCAGTCATTGTTCGCGTTTCAAAATTAAGGCAACGACCGTATATGTATATGTCGTTGCCATATCGTAGATTTGCTCATTTCATGAAATGGCCAATTTAATTTGGCCAGATCGTTAAATCGTCAACGTTTCACGATTTGGTCATTCACATTTGGCCAGATCGTCGATCTGGCCAAACGTAGATGGCTATTTCACGAAATGCGACCATTTTTGTTTCTTTTTTAAAAAGCGATTCGCTTCGCGTTGTTTATTAAAGTCTAACCTAACCTAACATAACTGTTTTCTATTGAAAAAACCATTCGCTTCTGGTATTCGCCGGCGCTACCCCGGCACTAACTTAAATGACAATAAACAAGTTCTTAAAATATTCTGAATTTTTTAATGTTTTATGGACTTTCTAAGATATTTTATACGATCTGGCCAAATGTCGATGACCAAATCGTGAAACGTTGACGATTTAACGATCTGATCAAACTATGTTGGCCATTTCATGAAATGAGCAAATCTACGATATGGCCACGACCATGGACGTATAAAAAAAGACGGACGGTATATCGCCTAAACATTGAGTGAAGCCTAGTAATGGCGGCGAAACATCCATGTGTGTGTGCCTTGTTGCCATAGCAACAGCTATCCTGATGACAATGGCGGCTGTATTTTTTTCTATAAATTTTACCGTAATAATTTTGTCATTAAAACATAAAAGAAATAACTTGCTTCCCTGTGGAATGTAATCCCTTGTGTTTTGTTATTTAAAATTATACTGTTGCGACACCATTTAACCACGCAAGACGGCATTTTAAATATTTTTTGTGAAACTGTGACGCAGTTAATCAGTCGGTAGTTCACGACGTAATGGCGGCCGACTAGCTTACTATGGTGAGAGTGTGTGCGTGTTTATTGTCTTTACACGATCGCTAGCTTACTATGGTGGCTTCACGTTGTTTGTTCGTAATATGGCGTCCGTCTTTTTTTATACGTCCATGGCCACGACATATAATATACTTGCTAGCACGCTTATATTGCCTTTTTTGTTTATTATTAAATACTTGTGTACAGACTACTGCAACTGCTATTATGTTCAAACTTATATTTAGGTTAATCTTCGTAATATCCGCTAGGTAAAATTTTATTATAAAGTTGAGTGAAGTGAGAAACACGGTAATAGATACTCTACTAACAATTTCTAAAAATACTTGTCTTTAAAATCACTGAACTCTTATAAGTTTATGCACTTTTGAATTTACTCTCCTAAACGACGTCTTTTACCTTTTACCTAATTAATACCCATTACACTATCACTTTCATTGATGAATACATATTTTTAACAATGACAGTTGACGGCGTTATCGTAAAAAAATAATAGTGAAAACACTAAATAATTTATAAGGCCTAGTTTTTCCGTTTAAATCTATTAATATTAAAGAGTAGAACGTTCACAACGAAGTGAAACCCGATAACTTTCAGTATTTCATTATTCACAATTCCATTTCCATTTGCACTACCTCTGCACTTAGCGTTTTCCTTTTAAGTTCCATTTAAAGTGGCTCAAATATTCGATTACTTACATTTGCATTTTGACCTTCGTTTTAAAGCGCTTTGATGACTGTTCAAGCGACCTCTTAACAATACACCTTTGTTCGACATTCTTTCGCTATGAATTCCATAAATTATAACCGTGTGGGAGGTTTGTTTCAAAATATAATATAAATATTTATTATTGTTATGAAGATAAACTGCACTGAAATCAAGGCGTTATAATTAAAAGGTGGATTCAATTCCATTAAAAAATCTTAACAAACCTCGATTTATAAAACAGATATCCAAGGAATAAAACTTTGCTAAACTAAACTTTTTAATGAGCAGCTCTTTTTAACGTTTGAAAATTTTATTGCCATAGGTACATCATAGCCGATAGAGGTAAAAATCGCATTTCCTATGTACACATAAACAAGTTGTGTAAAGTGAAACTCAGAAGAGCTTTTCTGTAAGTATGTTTTATCGACAGTAAACCTTATCATAAAGGTCTTTTATTGAGTGGTATCTTTACAACTTTGTTTTCTACATGAGGGATTGACGGAAGTTATTTTTTATATTAGATATTTTTTAATTTTGATATTTTAAATTTAGTTCCTATCTAAAATATGAAATTTAGTTAAAATCTGAGATAGTTCCATCCTAAAATAGAAATGAATTTCCGTTAAGTTTTTAAGTTCAAGGATCACAAAGCTAAACAGACTAGTACCTACCTACTTTCGCCTATTTCATTTACACATAATATAACTTGCTCTATGACTTCCACCAAACTTTCTTGATCGTGGTTACGTACATAGTACTTGAAGCGTAGACTTCTAGAAATTCATGCATAATATACAATGGTGATTAATGTTTATAATATGTATATATAGGCTAGTCCAATTAATATAAACGTAATCCCAATAAAAAAAAAATGTAATTAAGATACTGATTGGATCTTGGTTTTATTTAGAAAAATATTTATAATTAGGTACGGTTTGTAGGCCTATATTAAAAAAAAATGAAAGCTGTAAATTTTTTTTCCTGAAACATCCACTATCATAAAATCGTAAACCTTATGAGATAATAGACTAAACACTTGAAATATTACTTTGAATAATTTTATAGTGTTCTATTTTAATGTCTCTGTAATAAAAATTTGAAACATAATTAAGAGCGCCGTAATGGATCCATTACTTTTAATAACATTGTGGGACGTCTCAACGAAGATATGGGAGAAAGGTATACGGAATTAAAATAGCGCATTTTATTCCCATTTGATAATTTTGACAGCCTTTGTAAAAATGAAATTTGATATTTTAAGATTTATAATGAAGAAAGGAACACTTAGGTACGTGAATATAAAGAGCTTTAAAATAAGGGATTCTCAAATGAATAAGTTTACCTATACTGAAAAAAGGTGCCTACATTTCCTGCGTATTAAATATTGATTACATAAATGTTTTTTCTTCAGTTATTTGTTATTTTGTTTCATTAATTTCATGTCATCTCATTTCAAAATTTTGGTACATTCCGGTTTCCTAAGTAACAATAGAGGGAGGGTTATAGAATTTTTGATAAGTTTCAAAGTTCAAAGGCTCATCTTTACAAAGGTACTTTTAGTCAAAGAATTTGAATTTAGGAAGTCCGTTTACTTTAAACTGTCAAAACATTGAACTACCTTTAAAATTATTGCGAACTTTTGGAAAGTTCACAAATGTAAAATTATCTTGTTTTTCAGGTCCTTTATTGCCTACAGTTGCTGCATGTGTTACCTACACGAACTATGGAAGTAGGTTCTCGATACCTATCAAGAGAAAACAACGAAAGAAACGATGACGCTTTATGAAATGCGATTTTTCAGTTTTGGATAAACTAACTAGGCCCTTTTATAACTCATTTGATCACAGATGCACATGAGTGGTGAAATTAATCTCATATTATAATATTGCTAAGCTATATAGATATATGTAGGCACTAGTTAGTGGTTAGCAATGTATTAATTAAGCTTAAGGTAACTGATGCCATGTGTCTTTGGTACTATTATATTATGCAATATGTGTAATCGACTCGCACAAATTACGTGACATCTGTCGTTCAAGGGTTGTTGCTCTGTATAAAAAAACATATATTTAAATATCTTGATACAGAGTAGTTAAAACCTTTGACTAGCTTTACGTTTACCTATAGGTAAATAAGAAATTACTTCTGGCATTCTAATTATGTATTCATTATTGCACTATTATTTTTTAAAGTGACTGTGTAGGAGCTACACTAATAAGCAATTCAAGTTTTTTTTGTAGGCCATGTGTTATTCTAATGTATAACTCATACTACTGTAATATTTTAATAAGGTTTACCTAATCTAAATAACCTACGTAGTTTTTCGTGAAAGAGTAAAAAACATATACATATTTAAATCATCCTCACAAACTTGCGTATTTATAATATTAGTAGGTTTACAATTTAATTATATGGTAAAGTAAAGGGTACTTACACATTTACCCTTTGGTATACGACATAATTATTATCGTAAAATATTTTTGTAAAATTCATAGACTCGGATATTTTGAAAATTCCCTATGATAAGTGATAACCCTGGTTTTGCTGTGGCGTCAGCTGTTTTGATTTATGCACGTTAAATCGCCGTCTGGCTTTTCCTATCTCACAATTTAGAAATGAAAACTGGTATGGGATTTTAAAGTTGCTTTTAATGGTTCTTACTTCTTGTGTTTAGAGATACTCTCATATAAACTTAAATATAGCGAAGAAAAAATATCGAATGGTTCTTATATACCTACTTAAATGTTTTTTCTTTTTACAGTATGAAATTAATAGTCCGATAATTCGGAAACAAAATTTGACATGTATTCCAATCCAAGTGTCTGCGTGTCTGTCTGACTTTGGCATTGTGTATCTATAGGATTTCATTAAAATGTCGATAAAAGGATAAAAAGTGAATTCACTCGCTCGCTCTACAACTCAAAAACGTATGAAAATCTAATAATGTGGGAGTGATAAACAAGAATAGACGCAAATTAAATATTACACATCGGATTACCGTGTAAATTGCGCACCCTCTTGTTTTATTTCATATTTAATATCATTTGCATAACATAACGTAGGTATGTAGAACATCAAATATTAAACTTTATGGCTTGCGGTAACGGACGACCCAACAAACCTTTAACATGCTGCTGCGCTTCAACAAAAACTCTCTTTAATATTTCAAATTAGTAAAGTTGTGAATGTGGAGTTAAATCAACCTTTTTGTTAAGGAAACGTGTCACCATGGTCCATGAATATATAGATATATGTATTTAGATCGTATTTATGTTATTAAAGGATACATTTTCCTTGTTTGCAATAATTATAATAAAGGTTTTAAATAACTTTTGTACAGGATATAAGAAGGATATTTCTATTAAGGTATGAAATGAAAAGAAAACAAATGCTTATTTTAGGTAAGTATTTATTAAACATACAAACATACATAATACATATATATTGATTTATAATTATCTAGTCACAAAATTCATGAACGATAGAAATATAATGAGAATTTACAATGGGATATTATTTATAAATAGAAACAGTTTAGATACATAAACAATAACATTATTAGAGCGACGTTTTCAAATATCAATAATTTTAGATTACACTATATTGAGGTTATTCTTATACTATGTTATAAATGCTGTTGACATTACTTAAATTTAGTAAACACAATAGTATTAGAATACAAGAAAAGGTTACACGTATGTGAGTTTCCAATTACCAACAAGGGCGAGGTCTACATCATTAGAAATTTGGTGTTATTACATTGATTGTGTTTTAATACGGTGGCCTCGACGTTCAGTCTAATCGAATCCTGTGAAAGCTACAACTGAAGTATCTAAATAATTAGTTTATCAAGAGTAGCAGTTTGATATACACAGTCCACGCAGTTTCTACAAAATGTACATGGCATTATTCAAAAGAAGAAGGATGATTAATATTTCAACCAATAATAATTGCCAGTGTTGATTACTTTTATCGTAAATAATAAATCTTAATTTTATTGAGTTACTGGCAAATTGTATTAAAAATGCGGAATTATATTACGTATTTACACAGGTACCTAAAGTCAGTTTAGACTTTAGCCATAGTTCTAATCAATATCAAGTAGAAATATGTAGTTACATTATTACATATAAGTACATCATTAAATATTTTATAACATAATATCGTATCGTACCTTATCGTCCAAGTTCCACAATCAAAGATGTCTTTATTAAACTTAGGTACAATGATAAAAAATTTAAATTTTAATTCACTGTTTAAACTCTACTAAACTAAGGTTGAAACTAACAAGCCAAAGTTTAAAGTTGTTTCTGGTAACTGTCGTCAGTATCCAACTGAAAAAATTTAAGGAATTGATGCTGCTATATTAAATCTTACACTTAATGTGATTTAATTTAAAGCCAGCTGAAACTAATTAAAAAAGGACACACATTTTTAACCATAAACATTTAATAATATACCATATATTTACATCCAATTGTGTTTTTAATAAATAGAATTAAAAATAATATATTTAATTGTGCTACATCATACAACCGTAAACTATACGTAATGCAAAGCCTCACTTGGGAGACAAAATTTTTTTTTACATTCAGATAGGTACTAGGTACATTAACTACGATATGCTAATTTTTTACAAGTAGCGTTTTGTTTCCCAATTTTTGCCTTATTTATAATTCCATACGATATATCTTTGGCAACACTTAATATAAAAACTAATCTAATTAAAGATTATTTTACTCTATTTCTGTCAGTATAAAGCGCAATATTTGAGATTTTTACCATTGTAAATAACCCGTAGAAAAAAATATATAGCGCCTTAGAGATACCGGAAAATATATTTTACTTGTTCATGAGATAGTTTTTTATGCTATGCTTATTTACGTATTTCTTGTCTCAAAAATAACAGTTTTATGAAATAGAAACTATAATAATATGACTTATATAATTTAAAGCTAAAGATTTGTTTGTTTCAGAATAGATACAATTGTTGTATTATATTTAGTAATAAATGTAGGAAATATTTAGATTGTTACTGTATTTTTTTTAAATTATCGTCTACCTAAAAGTTTCAAATGTAATTTATTTTTTGGTAGAGAAATCAAGCAATTGGGTAGAATTTTGATACTTAATCAGACAACAGATGAGACTGAAATATTACCTAATTAATATCTACAATCTTTGTAATATGAGGTAACAATATCATTCTCCTAACAGAGCCATGTCAAAATTGAATCGAGATTCACTAAATAGTATTATGACGAAGGACCATGTCAGATAAATAGATGTTTTAAAAATACATTTATTAATAGTAGTTTTATATTATAGGGTAAAAGTGGGATAGATGCCGCACTAGGATAGATGCCCCATTTTCAAAAAACCTCACTTCCCAGAGTCCTGACTACGAATTAATGATTTAAATAGGAGCTCTTATCACCCCGCACCTCGGGTACGCATGAGCTGTTGTTTAGTGAAGACGTGTTTCGCTAGTGCGTGTTATAATATCGGCGGCGAACTTCACGAATACGTTAAAATTAAAAAAGGTTGATATTAGCCTTTGCATAACTTTATAAATATTAATAATTTTCACTATATTTCTTATTATATCTATACACTGGTTCATTAAGTACAAATCTAAGTGAAAATAGTGGCTCTTTTGTTTTTATTTAATAAAAGAAAATACTGGGGCATCTATCCTTATCAAAAAGTATAGTTGCCCCTTTTTTTTCGAGGGATAGATGCCCTTAGGAGCCTCTAAGGGCATCTATCCTTCAATACATATGTACATGTTATTATCGATAATCACAGGTACTGTTTATATTTTTACCTGATTGCGTCAGAGATTTTCTCTATGTTAACCGATTTTACTCGTTTAATTTGCTTTTTCTTGTTGTGTATACTTACTTATTAATGATCTGCCCTTATACTGATTGTAGGAGAACCACGCCACGAAAATACAAAAGAAAAGAAGGAGTGCGAGCGCAAGTATATTCTTGGACAACAGAACAACTATGTTAACATGACATTTGCTGATTTACCATATAAATTTTATAAGATTTCGCGTTTATAGAGTATGTAAGGCATCTATCCCACTCTGCAGGCATCTATCCTCCTTAGTATTTTCATGGTGGGGCAACTATCCAACTACGTAGGCATCTATCCTCAAAAAAGGTGTTCTACAAAAATATTTATTACACATTATCTATAAATGATAGGACAAAAAATATATATAGTAATTCAAAACAGATAATTAACCTAGCTATATTCATACAAAGTGTTCGTATAAGATTCATATTATTAAAATTATGAGGCTATTTCAAAAAGTGGGGCATCTATCCCACTTTTACCCTATACACAGTACTTAGGTGATAAGCATGAATACATAATTTACACACTTAGCATAAATATTTACGTAAAATATAAACTATTTATTTATATATCAACTTGCTTGAATACTAAAGATATTATATTATCAAAGATAATTTAACGTTTAAAATCACGAATGGATTAAAATATATGGCCGAACAAATATACGTGTTTTTAGATTACCTACTTAATAGAGCATTGTCCATATTTATACTTGTGTGAGAGTGTGTACTTTTATGTGCGATTTAACAGTAGCATTCATTATTACATACAATTACATACATAAAATTTTAAAACATTTCTTACTTAGGTTGGTAGAAGTAAATAAAAATAGTTCGATTTTTATAATTTTATTATAATGAAATAACCTAATATTCGCTTTGACCTGTGTTCTCAATGGGCAAAACGTACAAACCGTTCAAGCATTTTTGATCAGTTGTCTTGAGATCATTGCGTAAAATGGAGATATCGATTGTGTTAGAATTGTTCGATGACGATGACAATTTCCCATTTGATTCGTGCGCGGAATCCGACGGTGAATGACACATTTGGCTGAAGGGTTCTTGGTTGGTAGAGTATAGCGTTGGTTTGTGGCAAGGCGAGGAAGAGGACATTAGTGACGTAGGCGTCTGTGTGCAGGCGGGAGGGGCGTCCTCTTCGGGCAGAGTGCGCAAGCGCGGTAACCTCTCCCGCCCCCCGCCTCACACGGGCGATTGCTCACCGCTCGCACTCCCGCTCGTAATGTAATCCTGCGCATACATAATAAATAGCCGAGATAAGCCATTGTTGAATAGCTTAAGCTTGATTGAAGATAGTTTGCGTATAGAAGTTTAATCCACCAAACGGGTCATATGACACAACTACACGACATATTTGATTGCAAATTTTCCTCATAGGTATACGAAGAGATTAAAATTTAAATAAACAAGGCGAAGGAGAACTTTTGTCTTTGAGGACTGTTTAAAATTATGAATTTATCTTATTTTAATAAGCTTTTACATCGAATCCATGTGTATAGGGTACCACATTTAAAGATTCTCGCATTTTAATGAATTAAATCCATGTTTTAGAAAAGCATATTACCTACCCTATTGTATAAGACTATGGGCTATTTACTTTTAAGAATTAAAGGTTGTTTTAAATACAAAGGGATCCTTACCGCATGTAAGTGTCGAGTATCATAGTGTGGCGCTAGTGACATCCTTGGAACCAGTAATGTGGTCGTTGTAGTCTCTGACGCTGCAGACTCCCGTTTTGAAGGCTGGCTATATAATCTGTCCCATATTTTACTTGTTAAACTAAATATTTTATCTTTTTCTGAATTGTTTCTGAAATACAACGGTGGCTTGCTTTGATTGTTATTAGTTGGTGAGTTATTGTAAAAAGCTGTTTATGTATCCCAAATGCTAAAATTATATCTAAGTATCATTCTCTATTCTATACGTATACTTAACCATTTTTAATAAATGTAGTCTAATATTTTTCACTAGTATAGTAGGTATTATATTATTTGTGTTCTTCAATAGCAAAATCATTCCCGTGTAAATTTTTTCCATGCTTTCTAAAATTCTATGTACTTAAATATCCTTTCACTATAATAGTTAATACTGATTTTGCAAAATAATGTCTTGTCTGTTTTTTATAGATTATATTGTTTAATGGGTTTTTTATGAATATTGTGTTAAATGACTAATAAAAATACTAAACCAATATATAAACACTAATTTACTTGTCATATTAAGGTATAGTTATAATATAAATTCAAAAATAACAATGTAGCCTAAGCAATGATTGAAATTAAATTGAGCATGCATAAAAGGGCCGTTCAAAGCGAGGGAGGATGAAAGAAAACATTCACGGAAAGCGTAAAAACATCCAATTTATTAAAACAACAAAAGATAATAATAAAAAACGTAAATAAATTTCAATCCAAATGCATATTACGATCTTCTAATGTCTTCTGAAATGCGTCAAGCTATGTGAGCCTCGTTCTAAGCTGATACTGAGCAAGTCCTTATACGGTGAGCCTAATGGAAAAACATGATCAGTTAGGCTTATTAGATATGCGTGTTTTATTACAATTTGATTCCTCTTTAGATGCCTAATGTAGGAATCAAATGCTTTGTGAATTGTTTGCAATCAAAGGTTTTCAAATCATGGTATAAATAATGTTTAAAACTCTTGTAAATTAAGCAGTGCATTGATAGTGTCCAACATGCGGTGGGCTTTGACGTATTAAACATGCAGCAAAATAAATAAAAACCAAATTATATAATATGATAAGATCGGCAAATAAGATAAGTGAAGATGTTCATTAAGTCTATACAGTTACGTTTGGTGCAAGATTTTATCATTTGCCTATGTGTAAAATTAAACAATCATGCAAAATACGCTAAAGTAAGCGCTAAAGACATGTCATATTACATGTTTTTATTTTTATTTTAGTAGTAAGTAATTAATGTTTTTAAAGAGGTGTGCACTATAGGAAATATACAGCATTTATTTTTCAGGGAACATATAACATTAATGTAGTAAGTTATTCCAACTTACCGAATACTTTCAGTTCTGGACCGAGGTGACCAATCCTTAGAATACGAAGCGCCTCTCCGGCGACCGCCGCCTATCGTCCGACCGGTTTTCCACCTCTCAACGTGGTACCTTATCGCATGACGGACTTCTGTGTTCATGAAGCAGTAGAATAATGCTACTGTGAAACCCTGGTGGAACAGAATATGTTCATTGGATAATTATGTAAATATTAAGATTTTGGATAATATTTCCGATTAAGATGCTCTACATTCCTTTTTAGAAGCACATATATGACGCTTAACGCTATGCTTATGTCACAATCAATAGCTTAATCAGCAGTTTAAGAACCTGGCCTCTTTATAAAGCGCCGATTAATATAGAAATGATTAATAAAAAGTTCAAAAATCTGATTATTAACCATATTTATTTTGACTAAAATAAATAAAAGTTAACAATTGTGCAAAATAATGTAATTATGAAAAGTATTAAACCCAACTATTTGTAATCGCTTAATACATTATTAATAAATAATTGAGTAAAAGAAACCTTTAACCTCGAAGGTACGTTTTTCTCGAGAATGTGATTAAATATGCAGAGAAAATCGGACCAAACCTTAATAAGATTTGCGCATAAGAAGTACGAGAACAAACTGGCTTGCTAATAAATATTGCAAACTTTGCTCGTTTATTCCGTGAGTGCCTCGAGTTAATCGTTCTTCCTTTGAGCTCCAGATTGTGGTGGGAAATATTATTAATACTAATTATTGTGAATAAAATAATTGCTATATCTATATCTTAATCATAATCTGCACAATAGTCCTAAATTGATAGTCGTCTTTCCTAATATTCTAACTCTTCTATTCTCTTCTATTTTTTGCATCGTTATGGACAATTAAAGTTCGCAAATTTATTTTTTTTACTCTTTAGAAAAGTTCAAAGTTGAATGTTTGCATAGCTTTTCTTCTTATTTATTCTCTTTTGTAAATCGGTAGAGATTTGCCTAATCCTACCCCCGTAATTAGTTATATCTTAAGAAGGATTAAAAGTCAAGAAAGATTGTGATTAAGGTAAGGTTCAGCTAAATTATTTAGAAATTATTAAGTTCCATAAGGTTGATATTTAAGCTTGGATTATCTTAGACGCTAATGGCCAAGTCTTGTTATATTTGTAAAGAATAAGTAGTTAGTTTACTTAGATTGTGATTAAGAGTCTGAACTACAAAACTCGCCTCCTAAATTACATTTGTCAATCTGGTTTACGTATCAATAAGTCTTTTATAATGTTAATCAATGAGACTTTATTATATAGGCACTGTAATCTGTTTAATAATTTTCATAAATAACTTAAGGTATGTGACTAACTAATATATTTATGTATTTATTTCTAATGTTCATTAATAATGTATGTATAAAAGTCGCCTGAATACTTCTATTACGTGAGCAATTTCATATTTTTGTTCTAGAGACAAAATTACTCAACATTATTTAAAGAATGATACTTTTGTTTGCGTTAGCCTTTATTTAACTTAAAACATATTTTGTATACACTTCGCTTATTTTTTCTTATAATGAAACGAATCTATCTTGGATCTAACCTGCTTGTGAAGAGAGGTCAGTGATAAATTTATAGAGAATAGTCCAATAACTGAGTAATCTTAGTGAAGTAATTTATTCACTGAATCCTTCAATCCATCAACAACAGGAGCAAATTTGATGTTGAATAAAGCATTTTCAACGTCATAAACAGACTAATTAATATAGCGGTTTCATCCCGGAAAGGAATTTGAGCAATGTACAGAAAATTGGCTTCTAATATTTGAATTTTGGCAATATGAAAGGTCCATAAGCGATAACTATTTAGAAAATGTTTTGTATACGTTTATAGTAGGTACGTTTCTCAGAATTCTACGTAATCTAACATTTTAATTTTAACCTGCGCTTGGAAATTGATGTGCATTTGGCTGTAGAAAATGTATAAAATAATAAAATTTAATAGTTTCAGTGTGTTCGTTTATGCGAAGTCAGCAATAATAAGATTAATTTTTTGAAAGAGAAATATGCTGAATACGTGGATAACCTAGCAATTCCTTAACTTTATTATTTTATAGCATGTATTTACGATTTATAAATTGTAAAGCCAAAGCAAAAAATATTTGGCCGAATTTCAAGGCGCGCTCGCTAGTAGCTTCAAGCTACGGATGTGCTACGTTGCATTCTACGCTGCACTGTAGCAAGAGATATAGTGCCACAAGGTATTTTGCAAATATACGTAAAATGTAGAGGTTATTTATTATTCGTTTCTTCGTGTTTTGTGCAATGGTATTTGTGACAAGACAAGAATTTTATGAGTATATCCGGTAGCGTATTGCAGTTGGCTAAATAATTTATTTATTTATATTTTATAACAAAGATTTAAAAATAAAAATTACCTTACTTGGTAGATAATAAACTTCAAAATTATTTTTTCGGTTTGTTATCTTAGAACCTTCACCGGGTAAACCAATTTTGGTGATTATTTTTTTTTTGTTAAAAAATATTATTTATAGAAAACACGATTTGTTTTCCCCTTTGACAGTTGCTAAAATATCTATACATCGATAAAGATCGCTCTACATTCCAAATTTACCTGCATTGCACGTGTCGGGATGAAAAATACATTCGAGAAATCTGCATTGTAATACGAAGACGGGGATATATGTTACAACCCGATACGTGGAGGGAACTCTAAACCGACTGCGTATTGAACCGTTTTTCTTTTGAGTTATAGGAACATTTAAGCAGATAAAGGTCACTAATATTTTTAAACATTGGCTAAAAATAACTTTAAAATTTAGCTTGAAAAATAAGTATGAAAAAAGATTTTATTTATTCATTAAATTTATGATTTTTTGTGCACGTATTCTATCCTATATTTGCATGTTTGTTTGTTACTTATTCACGCAAAAACTGCAGAACCGTTTTTCATGATTTATGGCACAAACATAGAGAATAACTTGAATTAAGACATAGAATATTTTTCATCCTGAAAATCTAACAGGAATGGGAACTATACGGGTTTAGCTTTGACTACGCGGGCGAAGCTGAGAGCGAAAAGTTTGTATTATATTGAGTTATAGGTATACAAGTATCTTTAGCTTACCTGTGTGGAGAGCAGAAGCGCTCTCATATAATCGAACGTGTAAGCGAACCAGGAGTCATCACTTGGCCCGCAAAGCACTAGCAAGTTAGTAATGCCCAGCAGTGGGATTAGAACTAGCAGCGCTTTCGTCGCTTTCCTGTATTGTTCTGTTTCTATCGTGTTCGCTGAACGCAGTTTGGTTATGAGTACCTGTGGGAAAAATATGACTCGTTATTTTGATTGTTATTGGGACTACATGCTATTCAATGGAAGTCGAAAGTTAAAACGAATATTCAGTTGGTAGGTTCAGTTAATAAGTTTGTTTGCACGTATTTATTTCAACATGTTGAACATTTTTATAACCCTCTATTTTATAACAATTAAAGTCATTTTCTGGGGTATCATTATGATTATATTAAAAAGTTGTAAGATACCTCTTGTATTCAATTGCAAATTCATTCAATATTAACACAGGTTTTACTGTCAGACAATTAAGATAACTTTCTTAATGTGATCCTAAATCCGTTCAATTTGGCAAAGACGTCAACGTTTTTATTATATTTTCGCACGTGTACACTCACCCACATAATTCTAATTAAAAAAAATAAATTGAGCGCGAGTCCGACCAGCGCGGGCGCCTTGTGTATCCAATCTACTTGGTGTTCGTGGATCCAGGTGCACATCCGAGCTTCGCCTGCTATGGACAACTGGAACAACATATACCATTCAAACCTTTTGATTCTCCACGAATAGGGACAGCTCTCTGTAGAAACTACTTTCTGTGTTATGAAGGTTCAAAGGTGCTAGAAGAAGCCTAATTGAATAAATGTTTTAGTTTGATCTCGCACGAGGGAAGATCACCTACACATTTTATACGTGAGGGTGGAACGAAGTGTTTGTATATTTGTTTTAATTTTAACGTTATTAGATATATGTATATGTGAACTTTTTTTTTTAAACGCAATGGTCGGAGATGTAACATTATAGTTCATCATATTATTAGTAATGGAACATAATATATATTGTATAAGCTTGTACCTACCTACGGCATATTAATGTGGTGATTAATTCGTAATAATTTAAAACATTGTTGTATAATAATTTGCTAGCAAGATTTTCAATCTTCGTTTTTACAATTCGTTCACAAAGAGAAGTAATTTGCAAAACTCCAAAAGGATAAGTAATTTAATGGACGGTGAATAGAAAACTTATGAATGGTATCAATGAAACGCTTTCCGGAGGGATTGTTAGAAACTAATTATAACCCTTGTACTCATTCAGAGCAGCCGAAACAGTGACAAGGCCGCGGGAGTTATCTTAGATATTACATATTAAACTTTACTAATTTCAGTTTCATAAACTCCAGGTAATATCATTTAATTTGTATTTAATACAATTAGTTATTATGAACATGTTTGACATATCATAAAAGCAAATTGTAAAATTCCCGCTTTGTAAAAGTTTAAAGTGCATATATTTTAATTAATGAAATCGGTAACAGTATTTGTTTGTTATATTGTTATGAGGAATGCACTAATAAATTAAAATTAATTTGTTTCCAATTACACCTGATAAACAAAAGCATATCGTACACAATGGTATTCAATATGCGAGTAGCGCGAATGTAACTAATTGAATTCATTCTGTCAAACTAAAAAGCCGGCTACTCACGTACCTGCAGCTGGGGCAATATTGGAATTGCAACCTTAATTGGCTCCTTAATTGTGATATGTATATGCAAGCAGGGGCAATTTAGAGAACAGCCGAAATTGCTCCAACCATCGTGCAATCTAGATTGTTCCCTTTGATTATATACTCCCTAGATAACGCCTCACGCAATGACCGATGCAACAAAAACTGGGAGTATACAGGGTGTACCAAAAAGTAGTGATGAACGGAAGCTGAGAGGTAGAGGACCTAGAGGGCTATCCGAATCACCCCCATGTATGTTATGCGATTTTTCGTATTTTCGGAGTTATGACGTTTTTTTCAATTTTTCACCTATCGCCGAGTACGATGATATTTTCACTCATGCTGACGTCAATGATTGCGGAAGATGCTTGATTTTTTTTTTATGTGCTAAGCTGAAAGATAGGCCAATTCAGTATGGTAACATTTACTATCGTTAGATCTTTGAATGGAATAAAAAAAAGAATTAAATGGCAAGAAAGATAAAATTACCCAGTATGTTCACCACTTCAAGGGCCCGTAAAAAAATAAAATCACATAAAAAAAGTTTTCCGTTTGACTTTTAAAAACTTGCTCTATCTATCAGATAGCTACCCTGAAAATTTCATTTTATTATTCAGAAGGCTTCAATCGAAAAATTTAAATCTAAATGTGGTAAGTGCAAAAATTGAATTAACATTATGATCATTAAAACCAATAAATAGGTGTTTAATTACCAGAAATTTTTAAAATAACCCCGCTGTTGCTCAATGCAAGTGCGACATCACCGTAAAAAGTTGTCTTTTAAATGTCTGAATGCCCTTTTATCATTTTTAATGGTTTCTTCTGCTACTATGAATTTCCGGGTTATTTCGTCCAAATTGTGGCAGTCTCTCGCCTTGTAGTATACCCACGGAAAAAAATCAATAGGGTTTATGTCCGGAGACCGTGCAGGCCAGGCTAAAGGGCAAAGATACCCTGAAAGATGGATTGATCGTTGCAGCCTGCGCATGCGCCGGTGACGCCTGCCTTAAAGCCTGGCCTCTACGGTCCCTCGACCTAAACCCCATTGATTTGTTTCAATGGGAATACTAAAAAGACCTCGGCTACTTGAGAGAATGCCACAATTTGGACGAAATAACCCGGAAATTCATAGTAGCAGAAGAAACCATTAAAAATGATAAAAGGGCATTCAGACATTTAAAAGACAACTTTTTACGGTGATGTCGCACTTGCATTGAGCAACAGCGGGGTTATTTTAAAAATTTCTGGTAATTAAACACCTATTTATTGGTTTTAATGATCATAATGTTAATTCAATTTTTGCACTTACCACATTTAGATTTAAATTTTTCGATTGAAGCCTTCTGAATAATAAAATGAAATTTTCAGGGTAGCTATCTGATAGATAGAGCAAGTTTTTAAAAATCAAACGGAAAACTTTTTTTATGTGATTTTATTTTTTTACGGGCCCTTGAAGTGGTGAACATACTGGGTAATTTTATCTTTCTTGCCATTTAATTCTTTTTTTTATTCCATTCAAAGATCTAACGATAGTAAATGTTACCATACTGAATTGGCCTATCTTTCAGCTTAGCACACAAAAAAAATCAAGCATCTTGCGCAATCATTGACGTCAGCATGAGTGAAAATATCATCGTACTCGGCGATAGGTGAAAAATTGAAAAAAACGTCAGAACTCCGAAAATACGAAAAATCGCATAACATACATGGGGGTGATTCGGATAGCCCTCTAGGTCCTCTACCTCTCAGTTTCCGTTCATCACTACTTTTTGGTACACCCTGTATAATCAAAGATCGTTCCAATATTGCCCCTGCGGGAGGTAGGTGAGTAGCCGGCTTTAAAAAATAATTGAATAAATAACACATAAACATAGATAATATAATACTGTACTGTACATAAGTATGCAGCAATATTTTGGATTGAATTAAATATAAAAACTCAAACTATACCAAAGAGAGTTGTATCGTAAATGAATTGTGCTGATTTTCCTCCGCCATTCAAGGTTCTACATTTACACAACAATATTGGTTTATACCTAACCAAATAAAGCAAGAGATAATATTTTCTGAATGATAAAATTTGTTTGTTTGTTACATTGACCTGAATGAGATTTACAAAACTTTGTTCATATTTTTCCTGTCCCAGAACAAAAACAAGGAGTTTCGGGAAATTATTTACATTTCAACATTTGTGTAATTTTTTCTCATTTGAATTATTTATGTGGGGTGGCCATAAATTTGGTACAATGAAATAAATCAATGCGTGAATTGCTCTGAGCCTAATAAGTTTGATGTTTAAGTTTGGTCTTGAATCGTTTTATTTTTTATGTTATCTGTGAAATATTTTTGCATAACTTTTCACAGTGAATCAACATTCATTATGTTCACTGAAAATATGTTTTATTTTTGATGTTGACATCTGTGAAATATGTTTGCATAATTTTTTAAGAGTGAATAAACATTTACTGTTAAACCTGCCTACTTTATATTATGGAATGTAATCACAAGCAGAGTGAAAATCTTTTATTTTTTATACAGCAGAAGCATACAAATCACTTGAGATAATCACTCGTCGTTAAGCATGTATCTCAATTGGATTCAGATGTGCTGCCAACATAAATCTAACAGATTTTGTTTCTGGCATTGTATTAGTGTGACCTAATTACTATTTTAATATCGATTTTGAGAAGAATGCTGAAGAGGTATAAGTCGAGTATATTACTTATTTGTCAGAAAGGTTTGGATTTGAACAAATCGATCCAGGCTGTTGCCTGTTATCTCTTAATAACTAATAGATACTTTTGATTGCACATATAAATTAAATTTATTACCTTAATTTAAGCGTATATTTAAAGAGACACTTTTTATGGTTGTTTTATTGATGTTTATTTATAAAAAAAAAGAACGAAGTTTTACGTACCCCATCGGGTCCTGTTGACGGAACGACGGTAACAAAGCACCTTGCTATCACCCATATTGTGATGAATATCGCTGGGGCTCCTGTGAAATTAAATGAGTTTTGACGCAAATTTGGAAAGTTTTTATATTGAGTGATATTTTTTAACTATGCTGACTAAGCTAGAGAAATATAAGAATGTCTCTAGGCACTATGAAAGTTATAAATAAAAATGATGTTATGAGGAGTGTAAAATAAGTTGAGCTTACATTCAGTGTATGATTCGTTGATTAAGTCGAGTACTTTTGTTTGATTAATTCAATAAATAGAATTAATGTGTGTGTTTTCTGACCAATTTTGATATTTACAGATTTATATTTTTGTATGTGATGTGTTTAAACTCTAATTCAAACAAAATCTCAATATAGTTAATAGTTACGCAGTTCGTACATGCCCTTGGCTCTTAATTTAGATTATCTGACCGATACTACCAACTACTAATTAGTGGTGAAATTAAAGGAAGTATGGAGATATCTACTCAATGGTGTAAATTAAATT
Organism: Colias eurytheme; assembly: GCF_061535395.1. NCBI lineage: Eukaryota > Metazoa > Arthropoda > Insecta > Lepidoptera > Pieridae > Colias > Colias eurytheme. The sequence goes on along the minus strand of NC_142995.1, from coordinate 5,709,331 downwards.
CACTCGTGGATATTGGTCTGACCGCAGCGTGGTTTAATCACGGACCGATGTCTGCATTCACCGCAGTTAGCTGTACTTAGCTTTAATTTATAGGTTATAGTTTCAAGGAAGTATCAGTTAATTGAATCTTATTTCTGTCTCTATTTGCAAGATTATTTTGTCTGACACTGAAATTGCTTATATGCACAGAAATTAAAGACTTTTTAGCAGATTTTATATGCGATTTATTGTCTATATTATTAACGTGTAACGTTCCAAACATCGGGTAAAATAATTGTATGAATACAATTTCTAAAAGTATAATACTCGCTTAATATGAAACATAAGAAAATAGATACCTACTATTGCTTCAAATGTTTTCTAATGAGCGTAAAGAATTGTGTTCAATATCGTAAATGTCATACTCCTTTCATAACATAATATTGTTGTTGTAGGACTTCGAAATTTGTGCAGTATAAATAAATATTAATAACTTACCCCAACCAATGGTCGTGTACACTTTCAGCTTTATATTTTCAGCTGTAAAAGTTTCTACAACCAGCATATATAAGTAGAGTCCTGCGGGAATACATAAATACATTAGTTTCTAATTTCATACAGAGAAATGCGAATAGCACAAGAGCGTACCGAAAAACTGAAATAATTGCTTTAATGTACAAAAAAGGGTTGTTATCAAATAAAAAAGAGCGTGTGTGCCGAGCACACGTGTCAGAAGTGAAACTTCTTTGGCAAGTTTCAAAGATACCAAAATCGTCGATTTACTCCATGATGTGACGGTATTGCCATGGCGCGACCTTGAAATTTTACTCTCAACGCGCTAAAGAAGTTTCGCTTCAATATTTTTTTTATTTAAAAAGGAAATTTAAGCTCTATTAAAATATTCATTAAAATGTATTTTTATCACAGAGCTATTACAAAATAACGATAGTCAAGGTTAATATAATGTAGCAACGAAATCTCTTCATAGTTTCGACGACAAACTAAACAGCTTATAGTAAGCAGAGCTTAAAGTTTGTAAAGGTCTTGAGGTCTCGATGGTTTCTATTGTCGTATTCTATGTAAATTTTGCAATCTTGTTCTGATGAAAACCTACTCTTATCATTAAAGAGCAATAAACAAGAGATAATTTAAACGTGAACTTTGCAATCATATACAATTTGAATTTATTTATTATTTCATTTATTTATTAAGGACAATTAGCAGCTGTACATCACTGAATTAGCAAATAAAAAATACACAAAAAATATATAATATGGTGGACAACCAACAAAAAATGAGCACTGCAGTATTAAAATTCGTTACAATACATTCATTACAAAATAATCAGTTTATAATTATATTAAAATTAATTTTAATATCTTATATTAAACTAGCGGTCCGCCCCGGCTTCGCCCGTGGTACCTACATGTTTAAACTATCCTATCTCTCAAGTTGGATCGAACTGCACATGGTGTGCGAATTTTATTATAATCGGTTAAGTGGTTTAGGAGTCCATTGAGGACAAACATTGTGACACGAGATTTATATACAATAAGTTTAACAAGAAAAATAACTTACCTTCAACAAGCATCCAAAAAAAATTCGTGAGGTAGAAGTAGTGCATGAAAATCACAAGAATCATACACGAGGTTTGGTCTGAATGCGCCTCATCAGACCAATTCTAGAAGAAATAAGCATCATTATTCTTTTGAGAGAATACAACAAGCAAGCAAGCAAGAATTTAAATACTTTTTAACGAATTTTAAACGATTTATTTATATTGAATTCATTTTATAATATTTTATTACATTTTCAAGTCTAGAAATATTTTTATACATAATGTTAGAATACATAAATTATGAGTACTTTGCATGAGAATATTCCTAACGATAATGTATTCGATCGTTAAAACTATATTACCTACTAGCGGTCCGCCCCAGCTTCGCCCGTGGCTTCGTATTTACGTTTTCTCTACATAAAAACCATCCTCGTACTTCAAGGAATATAATAGAAAAGAATTATCGAAATCGGTTCAGCCGTTCACACGTGATGCCATGACAACGCGAAACGGGTGCAGACCCGCCGCCTTTTTATAGCTCCCGCCGCGAAGCGCGTCGAACGCGGCAACTGATACACAAAAATAATCCTTATGGCTGCATGATTCTGTATTCACGCGCGATGACTTATAGCGTATTTCATGTATAACTTTGGTGTTTCTACACCGATTTACATGATTCTTTTACTATAACCTGCCCAGGAGTATGAAGAATAATTGTGCCAAATTTGGTTAAAATCCGTCGTGTAGTTTTTGTTTCTATAACGAATATACAGACAGACAGACAGACAGACAGACAGACGGACAAAAATTTTACTGATTGCATTTTTGGCATCAGTAGCGATCCCTTATCACCCCTTCATAGTTTTTTTTTAAATATATTTCATGTACAGAATTGGCCTCTCTACAGATTTATTATAAGTATAGATTGACGATTTGTTTCTTACATTTTCAATACAAACGCTCTTTATTTCATTATAAACAGCTTAAGAATGTTTTCAAAGTAATAAGATAACAAATAAATGATTGAAACAATAGCGTTTTAGCATATCATTAGGCTATTTGGTATGTAAATACAACATTATTATAATGTTAGAGACAATTACTGTACATTTTTCTATACATTCGCTGAAGTTAATGTTATTTTTGATTCATTATTGATAGTTATTTTATATTTCAGTGAAAATACTTACTTGTAAAGCTAAGTTTAACATCCAACTACAAGCTGCTAAAATATATGTGGACATTAAATTTGTGTGTATTGTATTTCGAAGACATCTGAGGTCCCTGTAAAAATAACGTAATATAAATTTCTCGTACACGAATGAATGAAATAGGGAAAATGAAAAATCTTCTTCATTTTTAAAAATAATATCTCCTTCAGTCCATATTTCATTCAAGATATCTTTATTTTAAACATTTGTTGGTATGAATGTAAGTACCTATACAGTCGAAATTCGTAAAGGCGATTAGAGATGAGTACACAATACATAATATTATATCACATAGCGTAAGATTTGTTGACAATTAAAATTCCTTGTATAACACATCTTATCTACCTCTATATTCTTTTTACGATGTATCAAATACTTATCAGTAACCCTTAAAATCTACGTATTGTGAAACTTTTGTATCTCATTTATAATGTCTATTTCAACTACACTTCATATTTTTTATTCCATTGTTAAATTAATTTTAATCCAAATCTTGATTACGTACATTTGAATACTAGTCATTAAAATCGAATTTCGAACGTTCGATTCTTCACAGATAAAAAATAAAATTTTGTTGCCAGCCAGCATTTCAATGCCTCGAAAAAGTTCCTGTTAAAATAGAACTTACTTGAAGTATAAGAACACGAAGACAGCCAGAGACAGCACGGCGAGACTGAGCGAATAGCCTGTGAGGTAGATTAGACTTGCGACGTCTGTCGGCGAAACGTTGGCGATTCGTTCCGTGCAGTTCACGTAGTTGGAATAATTATGCCATTCACCCTCCAAGCATAGACGCGTGGCGTTCTCTGTGAAACGACGGGATTAGTAGGCTAAGAGCTTGTACTGGTTTAACGTGCAATAATGTTTTGGTGTAGCCAGTTTGTACGGTACTGACGTTTATTGAAACAATGAACCATAGATAACGTCACAAGGATTGATATGGATCAGTAAGGATTATTAAAATGTAGCTTAAAGGAATTTATAATTGATTTATACACATTTAGATGGGAATGAATAACATGACCTACTTGCAAGATGAAAGACTTTCAAGAAAAAAAATCTTGACATTAAACCGTCTCTATCAACAATAAATAAAAAGTAATATTTTTCTATTGGTACAACATTATGTATAAAAAATATTATGTTAACATAAAAATACTTTGCTCCTAAACTAAACGACCATAATGACTCTTTTCTATTATAGAATAGTATACAATTTCTTTTATGAACGTACGATGAACGTGCTCCGATATCTGACTTTACATACAAAGGAGAAATGTCTAGCAAATTTCCATAAATTTATGAATATTGACATTGACAATTTATTCTTTATTGTGGTTATTATATTCATGTATTTCAAGGTATATGTAATAATAATTAAGGTATAATTTTTTAACCAAAATAGAGCAACTTCATTAAAAATATTCTGAGCAATTTATTTATGAAACTAATTAGTCATAGTCAGTACAAGTAATAAATAGATGTTAGACTTTGAATAAACTACTTTGATAAAGTTAAATGAAAGGAATTAAAATGTAATTAATAAAACGAAGCCACAGTCACACCTATTTGTATTCACAAGTCTCTGGTTTAAACTAAATAATAAACTAAAGATTTCACTTGAAAACAAAACCTATTTTGAAACAAAGCCTTTTTGTTTTGCAAACAAAAGTTAAGACTTGATTGCGGCGACATTCATAAAATATTCAATGTCGTCTAAGTTAAAAGTTTTTTTGCGGCGAAGTAAACAAAACCAAAAATTCCTTAAAAATCAAAGTCGCCTTAACGTTTATCCCAGACTTTGTTGATGGATTAATAAATTTGAACTTGTTTTGGCAAAAACCTTGTTAGCCTTATCTTGTTTGAGGGTAAAAACTTTTATGCTTTGATAGGAAATATAATAAGTTTGTAACGCGGTTTATTTCATTTTACGAGGTAACAAATATTTTAACTATTCATCGAGATTGCTGATAAAGATTGTCGGATTAGACTACCAGAATGTTTTTCTCTAAAGAGCAGCGAGGAACAACTTAAAAGATATTGAGCTCTATGAACAGGAATTTAACAGGAAGTAATAAGAATATTTCATTATCATAAGAATTTTAAGAACAGAAGTTGTTATTAAGCTTTTATTTTCTCTTAATCTTATGGATTTAGCGGAGTCATACGTAATGTTTATATGTGACGTAAGCAGAATCTTATTTTAACGTTGGTTCTTTGGCACTTTATAAAAAAAAAGATTGATATAAGTAGGTTTTCTTTTAGAAAATCTGCAATTTTGTAAAAAGAGTTGTTTGCCGAAGGGGAGATAAAGATAAGGCTAGTGTATGCATATTTTTATCTTTAAAATAGTAAATGTGGTATTAATTAATGTATGTTATCTTACATTATTTATTTATGAAGCCTACTGAGCAGGGGGATATTGGATAATTAAAACAAACAGCTAACTGTATCCACGCTACTAATTAAAATATATAATGGTGGGAAAGTAGACTTACGAGTATCATCATATTGGACGCCATGGAACTCGCTAAAGCATTTTTTGATAGCCAAAGTGTTCCAGGGTGTGGGGTCCCAGCATAACAGTCCATCGTAATACGCTGGGCAAAAATTTGCTGATAAATTGTGATTTTTCGCAAGGCATTCCTCACTGGCGTTCTCGCCCACGCCCTCAGCGCTCTCCAAAGTCTGTAGGTCCTCCAGTTTGATGCACTTCTACAACTTCCGACTAGAAATCACTCGAGGTTACTTCGGTATTCCCTTTGGTTGCGTTTACACTATCACTTCTCCGATCTAGCCGTCTTTTATGCAAACTTCCTGTTCCATTACGAAAGTTTAAAATGGAAAGAAATACTTAAGTATTCTGTACGTCGCGGCGGCATGCAACAGATTCTGCGGGACAATTTCGCGTCTCCGGCAAGAACGTTGGCATGATAAGGTTGTTTACACGCGGCTTGTGTTCTAACTTATCAAATGATAAGGCTCCTAGAGCAAACATCGGCAGTCTATAAGAGTATTTGTGTATCGTGCAAGGAACTCGTATTTTTCTGTAATTGCCTTCCAACTTGTCCGCTTAACCTGTAAAAAAAGACATTGGTTATGTTTTCTTTAGATAAGACAAGTAAATTGTATTTGACTTTCAGATACGTTGGTTCTAAGACATACAGTATGTACAATTATACAGGTATGTATAGTATCTACAACGAAGTAAAAATAATTATGCAGGTTGTGTAACGTAGTAGATTTTGCAGTATTACGCCTATACACTTTCTTTCAATACTTTTGTGAAGGCTTTACGACTACACGAGGGTAAGCAAAAGATCTATAGGCCTTTGAAAAATCTGCTATTGATTGGTTCCGCATACATTGAACATTTGAACCTTTTAGAGTTATTTGAATGCGACTGATTCGAGCCGGAAAGATGAAAGTCTTCCTTATGACGTATTTTATTAAAGGTATTTGAAAGTCGTTGTAACATTTTTTGAACAAAGTTTTGAAAGATGTTGTAACATTTCAATTTTAGATTTAAGATAAGTAAATTATAAAGCTGGAATGATTCAGATAGATTTTTATATTATTGAATAATAAAACCGAAAAGTTATTTCAGAATACAAAAATAAGAAGCTTATAACAGATCAATAATGGCGTACAAAATAAAAGGCTGAGCAACCTCAAATTTATTACGATCCCAAGTAATTTACCTTTTAAATTGGTTGTTATTTACATCGACAAAACAAACGATTGGACTTTGTCCGAAAATAACAATTATTAACTCTACTGAATAATCTTAAAAATGCCACTGAAATAATGAAAAGATGATGCAACCACAAAAGGTTATTTCAAAATGTGCATAACATAAATATGATACCAAATAATATTGATACAAAATATCAATATAATTTATCTTAACTTTATAGTTTATACAAGTGATTTAATAAAAGTAATAGAGTCACCCCTAAAAAGTTAAAAACTGTTAAAATATCTGATATTTTCTTACTAAGGTAGATGTTTATTTTTACGTAATATCAATGACCTCATTCATATAACTGTATTTCAATTTCGTAAGAAGAAAATGTTTTCTTTATATTACCTATAAAAATGTCACGATAACGTCTCAATGTATACTCTATTATTATGATGCATATAAATTAAGGTATGAAACTATAATATGTAAAATATATATACTATATCATATCATATTATGATTGTGAAAATATAGTCATTACAAAGTACTTAAAGAAATTTAGTAGACGTAAAAGATAAATAGTAAAAAAAATGAATATCATGAATATAATAAAGAAATATGAAATCGATCATTTTATGCGTGTTTGAATATTATGAGACATCGTTGTGTCACAGGTTATGTGGAGAAGAAAACCGAATGACATAGTTTTGTTGAAATTGTGGTTGAAATTGATATTTTTATATGAAATAGTTTTGTTAAAAAATATCGATCTTTATAATGAGTGCATAGCATATTCAGTAGTCGGTGCAGTTATGCAGTTTACTTCAATTAATTTGAGCCTTTAATACAATAAGTACACGACTGCGTAATAACACATATATATCGTAATTAAAAATTACTAAATCAGATTAATAAAAAACACCTTAAAATTATTATATTATATATCTTGAAGACATAAACTCTAGACATACATTTTAATTAACGTGAAAGGCATGAATCTTTAATAAATAGAAGTTATTTTCAGCATGTTGAACTCGTGTGACAAAACCGTGAACGTTGTAATTAATTAGGGAACGGTCAAGGGTGTCTTGAAACTTGTTACGATGTCAATATTTGCTGAACTAATTATTTCGCTAAGCTTTAATATATCGCATGTTTACTCAGTAATGCTCTCTAATTTATGTGTCCTTCGTGCTTAATTCTAGAGGACATTGCTTTGATTTTAAACGGAGATGGAAAAGGACTGTTAATTAATTATGTAATCAGCAAAACTCCAAAGAGGCGAAATTTAAGGTTTCTCAAAAACAGTTTAAAAGTGGTTTAAATTCAGAGACGTAAACTTTCAAAAGAATATTACAGATATAACGTTAACTGTTTTGTATATATTTACGATTTTTTTTGTTTACAAAACATACCTATGTTATTCATAGTGTAAGTAAGTCCGTGGAACGTGACTATATAAATAAACACTTATTTCTACAAATATTATGTAAATAATATGATGGATGAGCAAAGGTTAAATAAAAAAAAGACGTGTGGCACTCGGGGACTGCCGCGGTAAAGCTATTGCATAGCATGCCTTCAAGCCACACCTCCGAGCCCGTCGGAGTGGCGAGCGTGAGGTTTTTTCGTTACGAAATTTCTCGATTCGGTCCCCGCGCTCAAGGCCCGCGATAGAAGCTATGCAATAGTTTAACAAAGATTTGCAGGTAAAATATATTTAAGGTATTCATTAACTATGTAAAATGTTTTACTAAAAAGTACTGGCTACCGAAATATGTCGCACATTGATTGTATTTAATATTTTTGAAGGAAAATCAAACAGGCTTGTTTATTTCAATTAAAAAATGTAATAAAAAGGCAAACATAAAAAGTACAATAGAAAGGACTCGTTTCAGTGGCTTTATTTAAAACGCAGGCTAATTTGGTTAGCGGGAGCTTGAAAGTAAAAGCGAATGGTTTTTATTGTACGCTGTTTCCGAGAAATTGCCGATGAGAAGACCATAAACATTGAAATCTTTCAAATTCCCTACGATCTTTCTTATTCATTTGGCTATTTTGGGACAATACATGACGTATATGTAAGATTACTATTTTTATTACTTCAACATCATAATATATATAAGTATTTATATGAGTATTACTGTTTTCATAATTTGTTGAAAATATTATAGATAATATAATATTATTCTAGTATAACTGTATAAATCTGAAGGTCTTACGCCTGTGACCTCATTTTGGTTTTTAGTGTTTATTTATTATAGTTTAGTAATGGACAAATGACTAATGAGTGCACTGAAACATCGTCTTCGAATATGACTAGTCGGTACAAATGTAGTTATAACCAATATCTATACAATTATGGCTATTTTATAGACTAACGTTAGTGGATTTTATGGAGACTGTCAAACTTTATCCATTAATAATGTTTGATCACTTGAAGCCGATACTGACGTCTTCATTAAACTATAATGAAAGTATATCGTTTACAAGAATTACAAGCAAGTTTTAGAGCGTGTCCTAATATTTGGAACTTGTATGAAAGTTTTTTTTTGCTGGATTTAATTCTATGATTTGTTTCTTATAAAACACTAGGCTATGCCCTGCGGTTTTACCCGCATTTCTCCTGTTGGTCTTAGCGTGATGATATATAGCCTATAGCCTTCCTCGATAAATGGGCTTTCTAAAACGGAATAATTTTTCAAATTGGAAAAGTAGTTCTTGAAATTAAGGCGTTCAAACAAACATACATACTCTTCAGCTTTATAATATTAGTATAAATGTACTAATATAATAAATAATAATTATAATTTTACTGACGTTACGTTACGTTACGTATTTTACTAAGTTGCATGATCATTGTCAGATATAAAAGGGACAGGATTTCTATAAATTTTGGCTCATTATCATCATCTGCATCATCTTGTTGTTAGTATCTTTACTTAAGATTGTCTTTATAATGTATGTGAAATAACACACATTATAATAAGTCAAACCTACGCAAAGAAAAGCCGACATAGACAAATAGCGATTTACTAATATGTAAATCTAAATAACTGGAAAGGGATCGCGCCCAAGTTTCATAAAATATGATGAGAATATTCAATGAGAAAGTATGTTACTTGAATATTTCTTTGTTATTTACTGTGCCTTGTTTATATACGTTTCCCTCTAGAGAACGAATACCTTTAAAAATCGGAAAGAAAGAAACGATAATCCCATATCGAATGTCAATGGGAAAATAAAACGTACAATCCTGCATAAATTCTGACAGTGCTTTCATTTGTTTTTGCTTTTATTTACATTTGTATGAACGGATAAGTAAAACATCAAATCTATAATAGGGTCAAGCATTAGAATATTCTTACTTTGTATTTATTATTAAGGAATGATGTATGCGCGATCTGTCGATGTACCCAAATAAATAAATAAATAAATCAAACCGATTAGCAGAGTTTGTTCGATTTTGTGTATTTAGTTTATTTCCCAATATTGATTTATCGATAAAAATTTTAGTGTAATAATTTGCTATACAAAGCCAGAAGCCTTCTTCTTCTCAAACGTTATATTTTGAGAAATATTGATAAATTTGCATAGATATTATTATAATATCTAATTGTTGTACTTATATAATTGTAAAATTGTATTCAGTATCATGACATATTAATTATTAATTTTCAATTTATTTCATTTGATAGTTTCTAAAATTATTATACTACAACATTACTACAATCGCTGTTCTCTGAAAGGATAACTTTGAACGGTAATGTTTGTTATTATTGCTCAAATTGTTGCCATAAGCTAAAACCTAAGTGCTTGTTTAAAGTACTTCTCAATGCCCTAACGATGTTTATTTAGCGAAAGCACTCAAAGTAAGGAGCCATTAAACTATCAACTGGTTACTGAGTTCCTTATCAGTTTACTGCAGATTCTATGTTAAGAACTTTGAAGTAAGTAATAACAATGTATAAAACTAACGTCGATTAAATGTAGATATTTAATACTTATACCTTGTTCTAAGTAGTAAGGATTATACGTTAAATAAGGACCATTAAACTCGTTTAAATAATTTCTGTACTCCGTTGTCAAAAAACCATTTTGATTACATAGTTATTAAGTTTTCGACAAAGAAGCAAACAATTGAATAATCTTAATTGTTTGAAAATTGACAAATAATTCTTCAATTAAAATGGTGTAGTGAATAAAATTGTAATTATCACCGTCCGTATAAGGACAATGCGGCTGCCTCAGTAACTGGCTAACATTTTAATTGTGAAAAATCCAATTACAGAGGACTTTTCTGCGGGTACTCGCCTTTTGTTTACACTTAAGTTGAGAATTAGCAGTACTGTATCTCTAATTTGATTTTAATTAACTATATAGCCTTCCTTCTGCATATTTACATTATAAACTTTTATGTGTTTTTGTTTTCAAATATTTCTATATAGAAAGGAAAAACGCATTTCAAAGTGCATTCCTAGGAATTTTTATTTATCTAAGGCGCGCGTATTAAAACTGAGATCTTGCTTTTTACTACCACTGACTACTCAGTTACTATTGTTTGTAAATACCATAAGGAGGAGCTTTCTATATTTCAGGTATAGTACTTGTAAGGACGCAGCTTATTCTTCAAATGTTCTCAGGCTTAATTTATTTCTAGATGAGACGTCCAAATAAAACATAAAGGTCCTCAATTTGTATCTATATCACAGATAATATAATACTACCAGTATGTAGCAATACGTGTATTTTTTATTCGCCTATTTTATTTAGAAGGTTATTGTATTATTCGTATACGAAATACATTAAGTATTCATGAGTACCCGTGTCAAAAAATAATTGAAAACCAAGTACTGTGGTCGTATAAGAAATATTTTATATATCCTTGAGTGGAAATGTCATCACATCGTATGACAAGTTTTTGTGGCTTGTACCCTTATGGCTATTCTTGGAAATTATTATCTTTTCTTTTCACTGAACGATATTGAACGGCATGTCAGAATGATTTATTATATTCAATTATTTTAGTTAATGGAAGTTTGCTTGGTAAGAACAATTTTGTCAAACATCACCACGAACTTGATCTATTGGATGCTGAATTTCGTGGAATATCAGTTAAATTTAATTCTTATCCCGCTATTTCAAATATAATACCTCATAATTAAAGACGAGGCGCCTTGTTTATAATTTACAATTCCATTCATAACCTCTATCTTGATCAATTCATTCGAATATTTTGCATTTGCCTTCCCTTTATTACTACAACAGAAGAACAACATAAGAAGCATTAACAGATAGAAATGTCTCTCATAGACATAAACAAAAAATGTTCAATGTGCAAGCAGAAAGATAAAAAAGTTTCATAACGTTCAAAACGAGTAAAGTTTGTTGCGAACTCGTATCGATAGCATAAGTTTAGTAGTCGAGCGTATTGTGACAGTTTCAAGACCACTCCAAATATGGACCCGATTTACAAGTTATGTAATATGGGAATATCAGCTTTGAAGATATGCGTCATACAAAGGAAGACCGAAATTGTTCAAATATAATTGCTTATAGTAAAGTGTCGCTTTAATGAACTCTAATGAAACTGAACTGAATATGAACTCTTTATGCATAAATAATATTTTCAGTAGAGTTTTACAACAGATTTTTTTTAGATTTTAAAGAGGAAAGATGTGATTCTTTCAATGGTAAATTATTTGAAATCCTTCGCCGAATGTTCGGTGCTAAACAAAAATATGCTACGATCATGGATGCGACCGTAACATTTTCTGTAATTTTGGATGAGGTAATCACGACGCTTTGTTGAAATAATACAAATACTAGGTAGCTTTTATGTTTAACATAGAGAAAAACAAATAGAATTACGATTTTATACATATATTTTTCGTATAAATTAGGCATATGGTGTGATCGCTTTTGAAAAAGAGTGATGTCTGGACATTTTGTTAAATTTAAATGCCGTATTTAAAAGTATTTATAATTTTATGTAACGTGAAGACAACGTACAAGTTTGCAGCTGGGCTTAAAAAGTTTTCACTTGATGATAGAAATAGATCGATCATCTTGGTAGTACATGGAATGAAATGAAGGTGTATATGAATGTTATACAAGTCATCCATATAAAGTTTATAGACGCGTTAAGAGTCCATATTCTGTAGGCGATGTGAGATACCATCACGATAAGTTACTAGTTTGACCATCAAACCGTGTAAACTTTAAAGCGAAGCTTACTTAACTTAGTTTAATCGGAATACCGTTTAGACTCTGCTTTGATAGCTTAAATGGTTTGTTTGATCAAAGATGACAGTTACGGATAATTTTAATCTACCAAATCTGGCAGGGGTTTAATTAAATAATAACTTTTAACAACGTAGGTCGATAACTTTGTGACGTTTAGTCTATTACTATTAAAATAGTTGATAATAAATTGTATCCAGAAAAACTCTTTTTTTTTTTCATAAAAATGTTGTGTGGTTTTATGAAACCACAGTAAAAGTGAAACTGTTCGAACGGTTTCGAACACTGCTTTGTGTAGCGCATGTCGCGCGATACGTACGCGACATCCGCTACACAGACCAAAAAGTTTGAGACGATGTAATAAAAGTTTCACTTTAAAATCAATTTCAAATGAAATAGATGAAGTTATGAAATCAATTTGTTTTAATTTTATTGCTATTCTTGAACGAGTACTTCGTTCTAAAAATTTCAATATGATATCAAGAGGTATTTTTGGTATCTATTATAACATTGTATTTCATTTCCATTATTGAAATTAAATTTTATCTCACAATACACGGTCCTCAGCGGTGTCAATAGATGTTGATTGCAAATTTAATAATGTAGAAGCAATTCTATGAGCCATTGAAACTCGTCGATATTACTTGTGCAAAGTGCTTTGATGTCGTCTTATTACGTCTGGATACGGGCGATATTTACTGTGCTGTGTGGGGTTTAAAACTTTTAACTTTCAAAACATTGTACATATGACGATATCATCTATTGTTAGAATACGCATTGTATTGATGTTGAATGTAAATTTCATTAATTATAAAACTAATAAATATCATATTGATTCAATGTATTGTAGTAGGATATGTAATGTATAACTTCGATTACTTTTAATAGTATTTCACATATTGTTTTCTTATTTTAGACGTCTTAATGCAGAAATACAAAACAAAAAGAAAGGTATAAGATAAAATTATTCAAAAGAAACTGTAGAAGTTTTTAACCACAAAATTTGGCATTTACTTATAATATTCCCCTGTAATAATATTATGTTGACTTGAGTCATTGAAGTGTAAATTCCCGTAAAATTAATTATGGATTAACGCCTCGTTATTCAAAACGGATTAAATAACCCTAATGCTTTATCGTCGACAATATTCAAACTATGAACACATGCCAAGCCAGTGACGCATAGGAACATTATTAAAGCGCCAGATTATGTGGGTTAAATGATCATTATTAGAAAATATTAAGTTAAAAGAAGTGTTATTTAGGCGTATATATATACGTATCTATAAAATATAAATAAATATAAGAAGCATATTTCTGGAAAATGTTGTTTGAAACAAGGAAAGATATAAGAGGATTTAAGTGTTGAATTAAATACAGCACAAATTACGAGAAGCAGCTATTTTAAAACTAAATTATTGTTTCAACAAAAAATTTAATAAACATCAAAGGAAATACATAAAAGCATACGTTCCTGCTTTTGTGCTGTGCTTACGCCTACGGCAAGCTCTACGCCTACGGTCTGGTCTACGCCTCCATCCGGGTCTACGCCTACGCTACGGATATTGTATTAACATCTAAAATAATTATTATTTACAAACTATAGCTTGCGGCTTAATATGTCCATCATTTTCACAAATAAATTAGCAAGTAGCTGTTTGTTCTGTCATGTTACGCAAAAACGCAATTAAATAATATAACCTTATGGTATGACGAGTAGGTTAAGATGCAGTTTTTACTGACTATTCTTCTCGCAGTTTAAAATTTAATCGTAACAAAGGAATAAAATATTAAATCTTAACTCTTTATAACATCAGCGTAGATATTAATTCGTTTCACCTTTAGAAAAGTCGCAGACAATCAATTTGACAAAGTAATCAAATTGTAGAAGACTGTCTGTTGTCTGGGATCAGGCAAAAAACTAGTGAACGGATTTTGACGAAGCTTTTTTATTATATAGTTTTGTTCGACAATAAATTGGTTATCATTTATTTTGAGGAATTTGGTTTTGCACCTACACACGCGAGCGAAGTCGCGGGATCAGTTAGTCGAAAATATATATGTATAGTAAAATATCCAACGACATACCATACAAAATATTAATACATATTATGTTTGTCTATTATGATAAATCTAGTATTCAATATATAACTAAGACATAACTAAACAAAATTTTGGCAATTTAAAGTTACGAACTGTTTGTTGAAAACAAGACACACAAAATTATCTTTTCCTGCGGCTATTCAGGTTTAGTTTTGAAAATTAATTAAACGGGTGTTGGTTTATTTTCCTTTAATTACCAATTTTCTATCTAAAGAATTCGTAAATTATATTTCTATTAATTTAATATCTAGTTAGAAACTTTGAAACTTATTAGAATTTCATAATAAAATAGTTGCGGTATCTATTGATTTGTTTAACTTTAACAGAATATTTAAGAAAACATCAAAACTAAATTAATATGTAGTAGCAACGAAGATAAGTAAATACAGTTATATCTTTAATATAGTAATAATTATTCTTCGATTGTTCTTTGAAAACGAAAGATATAAAACAATAGTTACAGTAATGCCATACGTTTGAACTTCGACCATAAAGTTTAGTGCTCTTTACAAGTCACTAATTTTACAGCTATGTTAATCACCAACACCATTAACTAATGGTGTTTCAAATTGACTAGTATTATGTTTCAGGGTTCTTCCGTGAAAATTCGAATACGAAGCTCGTTAAATAAGAAGTTTATGTAATCTTATTCATATAATTATGTGAATTAACGTAATTCTGTGGGGATGTGTTGTTTACATTGTGCATGATTTGTATAAGTCAGGTTATAATATAGGTTATATAGGTTATAATATGATGAAAGTCGACGAATTTTGGTCAATTTTTTTTTACAATTATCTTTATCTACAGGAGACCTAAATCAATGAAGTAAAAAAATCAGTTTTCAATCGGTTGAATTTAGTAGTGTTAGGTGTATCTAACAAGATTTGATTGTATATATCTAGAAATACGTAGGTATCATTTTATAAAATCGAGGTCTAGTTTAGATATGGAAAATTGGATAACAGCTTTTCACGAGTATTTGCCGCAAAAACGTATATCCATTATCCAACATGGAAGGATTTATTCACGTAAAAGCTGCATGTCTTGTAGGTTTCATATTTTTGCAAAACTTATAAACTGAACAATACACAGACAAATGTCGTAATCTGCATCGATAATTAGTAGCAAAGAAAAATAAAGAAATACATTTTACAACGAATAAAATATTACAGGAAGCGCTTGAGCTTTTATAACAAGAATATAAATAATTAATTTAAAAGAAACGAAACGACCTTCTGGTATAAAAAGATATCTAGGACGAGCGTGAAGTGCAATAAAACCAATGCTATTGTTATTGTTATTGGCTGTAAAATTTATTACCAAAGCCAGGCTCTGTTTAACAAACGTTCGAGGCGTTTAAGATTTTTATATAAAAAAAGATACGTCGGTTAGACGGCAGTATACTGAAAATGTAGATGTTACCGATTGTATGAAATTTAGAAATTGGAGATGTATAAAATATTGTTTTAAACATTATTTAACGTCATAATAAAATAAAAAAATCTAAATTCTTAAAAAAATCCTATATAAAATTCTTGATTCTATTTATGCATTTTCAAGAACTTTTATACAATGACCCATCACATACATTACAAATCGTAACACAATATTCAATCCACGATCCTATAGTAACTGTTCAAAATTCCTTGAATTCCATCCACATGTTGCACAAAATGGCAAATAAAAGTATAAGTAGTACAAGAGCCAATAAAACCGTTTTATTTACCTACATTTTGATTCGGCACAAAAAGTCATTCGAAATAGCAGCGAAACCTTCACTTTCGATCTTTATGTAACTGGTCTTTTCATTTCCATGTGCCCTACTTCCTGACGTGTAATTTTCTAGATTTTTTAGTTCCAAACAATCGCGGCTTGATTCACATGGACAATACACGTCGATTGCCTGCACTGAGCTTGACACGGCTTGATTTTCTAGTCCCAGAAAACACGTGTACACACTAGAAATTTCTTTTTGGTTTTCCTTAAAAATAAGCCATTGGTTTTGATTTTAATGAGGTTCTTTTTATTTTTTTTCTATTATCCTAGTTTACCTCCTTAATGCTTTATAAGGAAGAAGATATACCTAACATATATGCGACGATAAATATAAAAATAGAAATCTTTAAATTATAATTAAGTCTAACCACTTTATTAAATTGGTGCGCCAAAACTGGCACAGGTGCTTTTTAATTAGTGTGTAGGTATTGTAGACTGTTGACAGTTCCATTTAAAGCTTCTATTCTAGTGCGTTTGATTAGTCAGAGAGGCCATTAGCGTTGAGTGGCTATCGTGCGAACTAGTATTTGATATTTAATCTATGTGCCTCCAGGCGGCGTGGGATTATCCGCTTACTGGTTAGTACACATCTTAAAACCGGTATCTATTACGTTTCCTTGTGGCTTATGTGTTTAATCTTAAATGGCAATATGCAATTTAATCACTATATAGTGTAAAACAAATTCGCTTTCTCTGTCCCTATATATGCTTAAAAATCTTTAAAACTACGCAACGGATTTTGATGCGGTTTTTTTTAATAAATAGAGTGATTCAAGAGGAAGGTTAAGGGTGCACTCACACACATCAGTCACCGTCACGGCACGTCACCGGACAGGATTAAAAAAAAATATGTATCAATAGTTCTAGTATGACTCTGTTCCCACACGACAGTCGCCGGCACGAAATCTATCAGTGACGTCCCCGGTCAGGCACGTCAAATAATCTTTCCATACATGTATCATACTTTTATCCCCACTCACCCGGTGCCGTCACGTCTCAGTTCAGTCAGCGTCGTGCTACCGTCAATTGCTACATGTTCTCTAGCGTGACACACGTCTAATCACTCACTAACCTGATGTATGTGTTCAATGATTCAGTCAAACCGGCGACGTGACTGACGGACAACATGACGGTGACTGGTGTTTGTGGATACGTACACAAACCGTCACCGATCAGTCATCGGTGACTTGACGGTGACTGATGTGTGTGAGTGCACCCTTAAGTATATAATTAATTAGGTTTTAGACAAAGCGGGCGAAGCCACGGGCGGTAAGCTAGTACCTATAATCTTAAATGGCAATATGCAATTCAATAGGTTATAACTGGGTGGTGTGTCTAGGAAAGGTCTAGGAAGTAACTGAGATGTTGTCATATTTTATACGAATATGACTTCTAGGTTAAGTTGTTCTTATATTAATATGAGCAATATAGTTTTAACTGCAGTAAAAATAAAGGAACATAAATACAAGTAATAGGGTTAACTTTCTTGCTGCCGTTAATCATTAATGTTAAAAGTATACAAAATGAATGAAAAGTTTATAATTTAAAGTCTAACCTGTGAATGTTGGAAGTTCAATTATACCTTGGCGTCTAACCTTTTGACATAAACATCGTGCCTTTGACGTCACTGGGAATTTGTTTAGAAGGGCTACAATGGGTACTGTTTAATTGTTGCGTAAAAATGTATGTTATTTTGAAAATTAACGAGAAATTAGATTTTTTGTGTAATTTCTAGAAATGTTTATAAATATTTCTATGAGTGTGCGTTTACGTAGGTACCTAAAGGTAATAGGTACTTACAAGTAAAAGGTATTTGGATTATAATGTGTGGTATTTTGTATATTTTTGTTTTTTAAAAGCTCTGAACTGTTGCACGGACTTTAATGTGTAAATTTGAAGAATAGCTATAGGTGCTCATAGAAGTAGGTAACAACAACATTTTAACGTCAGAAAATCACAAAATATGGCAAAATCATACCACAATTTTGTGTTTATTGTTTATTTCATTATTAACAGATCATGATTGAATAATTTTGCTGTATTAATATTTTGATAAATTGATGAATCAATTACTTAATAGCAGTGGCATATTGCTATTTAGTAATTTTATCATTACTCACGTGGTAATAAAATTAAATGTTAATTGTCAATACAAAGGACTTTTTGTGGCTTGACAATTAAAATGTTACGCATAATTAATTCTTCAAAGCTAATGAAACGGCGAAAATAAGCATTTTACAAAAAGTTATAATGTTGGCATGTTAATGTGAGATATTTATTATATTATAATTGTGATACACCAAATGAATAAACATATAATTTTCCTCAAAGAGAAAATGAAGCAATTACATTAAAAATATTTACGTTGGCGCCCCCATAACGATTCAGAACTTTACCAGCGTTCTTCTTATCATAGCTTTAGTTAAAGTTCGAGAAGGATAACATCATGAGGGAGATTGTTTATACTTTAACTTTTCTATTAAGATTTATATTTTCCTTCCTGTTAATACACAGAGTGCAATTTATAATACTTGATATATGGCGCAAGTCACAAGACGTTTAAATAGAGTATAAATTAGATCTGAGACGTCGTGAGTAGCCTGGTTGATTACGTTGCTACGAAAACTGGAGTTTAATTTTGACGTGACAACATCTTATAATTCGATAGAGCCGCGTGCACGCACGTTAAAACATGACTCATGCGGCGTTACCTCGCTCTGAAGCGTTCCATGTAAGGCTTGAAGTGCGAGCGAGAGCGCGGAACGAACAACAAAGAAGCACAATCGGACGTTGTCAAGTTCAACTATCGTCAGTAAACCGACTTTACAGACAACCAATTTTTTTCTCGTTATTTAATTTACTTGATTTAGATTGAACTTCTTAATTTTGTCATATTAACAACGACAAATGATAAATATATTCATAATGTCGAAAACTGTCTATACAGTTATTCGGATTGTTTTTTACAAAAATAAATAGTTTTATTACTTTTTACATCAGTTATATGACAGTGAAGCTTCAATGAAATTGGAGTCCCGTCCATTTTTGAGATAGCTGGAATATGAATTTAATTTTGTTTTAGAAACCAGTTTCATTTTCATATACATTTAATAAAAAGCTTTGATATTGATTTTACTATAGTGACGTGATATTGTTCAAAAGTTTCTATTCCGTAAAACTGGCATAAAACATAGTATGAAAACTACATATAAATAAATATCATACATATTGGTTGTGTATTCTTATGCCATAACCTAGCTATGTATATGTACCACAAAAAGAAAGCTTATAAAACTTTGAGCTAGATAAGATTTTCTTTATCAGCTCTGTACAAATGTTTTGTAATATCTCTTCAGAATTTAATTTATATGTGAAAAGCGTAAGAATCTAAACAATTTCTATGAAGTTTCTTAATGAATAAATATTGGATGTACAAAGCAAAGCCAGGTACAGGTGAATGAAGGCAAGGAATGTTATGCAAGGGGCCGTTTCTTTGAACGCTTTTGACCGAAAGATTGAAAACTATTCAATGGAAAATTAATTTCTAGGAAAAGCAGAAATTTTCATTTCAATGTAATATTAAATATTGTTTGTATGTAATATAACATTTTCTTTTGTAGGTGATAAATTTATCTTTAGCTATTTTCGCGTAAACTGTGTTTATTTTAGCGCTTCCGAAAACATGTGTAAAATTTAGACAAATATTAAATATTCCGAGGAAAATTTATTTATTGAATCGGTGGCTATGATTTTAAATTCTTTAAATAGCACGTATTTTTTGTTATTGTTTTGCATTGATAATTCAATCAATCAATTAGGTAACTTGTCATTTCTGTAGAATCTAGAAAATGAAAACAGGAAGTCTGTTTCTATTCATAGAGCCTATTGAATATCTATTTTCGTATTCAGAAATGCAGTGACATTTAATATATCTTAACTATATAACGGGTAGCTTTGAAGAATCTATAACTATTAATATTTCATCTAATAAGCTAAGCTAATCAGCATTAAGATTCTTTTATAAAATTTATATAATTTATAGGTATACGTGGTACAAGGCTAGGAAAATATTTTTTTAACAAAACACGGTTGGCAAAAAATAGTTTCTCTTGTGTATTTTGTAATTTTATCTTTATGAAGTTGAAAATGATAAATTAACATATCTAATATTTATGCTATAATTGTATTTAAATTCGGGAATGGAATTGTAGGACTATTGCGGAGACAGAGAGGAGATGATTTCTCCATTGATCAATTTAAATAATGATGATAGTGAAATTCCTTTAATACTAATAATCAATATTTTAAAAATAAAATCTAAATTAATGAAGGTTCAGAAAGTGCAGTTTTCGGTTTGAATTCAAATAAAGTTTTCCCTAAGATATCCTATTTCAAAGAACTTTTTATACTTCACAAGAAAAGTTCAAAGAAAATGCGGTCATTATAGTCTCACGTTTCTTTCTTATAACGCTGTTTAACAAGTTTTATAATAGCAGTAATATTATAGCTTTAAATCTATCACACGGCTTCTGCGTTCCAACACGGTGACTTGGTTCAATAATTATAAGACTTGGTTCATAAATCATAATATAATCAGTATGCAGTTCTATAAAGTGTAATGTTCATTCTATTTTTTTAAAATACGTACACGTATTTACTGATATAAAATGGTCAAAAGGTTAAATCATTAACTTCATTCACGAAACTCTTATGTTTGCTTATGCTAACAAAACTATTATAATATGTTTTGTAAGTGCCGACAGAATGTTCTGTGAATATTTCCATGTGAAATAATCTAGCTATTCAAAACCATATGAATTATTTCGACAACTACGGACTATGAATATAAAGATTTACGCGGCGCTGGATTTTAAATTAAAATACGGTCTTTATATAAGTCGGCCCAAAAAATATGAAACCGTTTTTGATAACACACTTTAGAACACGTAATCCCACAGAGAAATGCGAAATATTTTATGCGAGCGTTAAAATTTTACGAGTAAATTCCATTTTTTTACATGCTTTAAGTAATTTGTTTGCGTCAATTTAAAATGTGTTTTTGTATTTAATAGATACTAAAGCATCGTGTTTAAGATTTTGTAACGAAAATCCACATTGAGTTAGTGGATCTTTTCCTTAAGGGAGTAACAAATTACGCGTAAGTAAGGTCGTAAAGAGGCTGCTTTTATCGAGGGTTAGAGAATTCTAACCACGATTTTACTTTTTATCTATGAGGCAAGAATATTGAACATTAAGCAGTGAATAATTAACTACGTGTACGATTTATTTTTGTATTACACCTATTTCTTTTCCATAAAACATTGGGAACAAAATTAGACTGCGGATTTTATTTCATACATATGAACAAATCGCCACACTTCCAAGTTCCAATCAAACGTTCGCAATAACTATAATATAAAATTCGTATTCGCAATAATATAAAATTTAGAAACATACATTGGGAACCAATCCAATAGCGACAATCTTATCAAAATTAAAAGAAAATTGTACAGTAATTTATTTTATAATTGCTTTTCACAGAGGGCCTAAATACCATCCGTAGTGTGTTAAACACGATATAACTGTAAAATGTAGAGAAAATTTTGAAAAAGTGGGATTTCACTCTAAATCTGTCTCAAATAGCTATTGAACATGAAGCTATATAGGGATCAAAAGAATCTTTCAGCTGTGCAAATCGATAGCAGTAAAAAAATTTCAGCTAATGTTGACATTCATTTAAGGGACTTCGTTATTAGATTTTCTAGTATAATCAAAGTAATTTATTTTAAATAAGTGGCCGTACCATAAATATAAAATAATTTTTCTCAACTTAGATGTGAGATGAAGTTCAAAATCTCAGCTAATCAACTAGCCTTTCATGTTAAAAAATATTAAAATATGAGATACCTCGTAGATCAGTTTTCCTTTCTAACAGAAAATAATACTATCCATATTATATAAAAACTAATCTATGATATTCTTTACAAAGTTCCTTTGGAACAATAATATGTTTTTTAAGATTTAACAGATTATCACATATAAAAGAACCTTTATTACCGTTGTTTATCGCACGGGGATAGTCCATTATTTATTAAAAACTATTTCTGTTTATCAACTACAGTATCAATTATACTATAATTTTATAGAACAAGTTTAATGCCCTTAGCTTTCAAGCCTGAAAGCGATCTCCTCGGTAGCGGACCGTATTTGATTAACAAAGCCTCAGGGCGGAACACCGACGCTCTTAATTAACTCACTCTATTATATTTCATAATTTTCTTGTACATTTATTATGATAAAGCAGTAGTTTTACTGTTTGAAAGTATTGTCTTATAACTAGTATTGTTATTAAAGATTAAACGAATTATGAAAAGGATTATTGCCAGCATTATATTTTAAAAAATACATACTACAGTACATATTTTCCTATGACGTTTATTTGATATTCTATTAACGGAAAGATGGATATTTTTTAAATAATATACACAAATATACTGAAATATTGACCGACATAGTGTCGTAATATAAAGCACTGTAATAATAAAGCTTATGAATATTATGTTGAATTCGTCAGTAAGAGTAATATAGTGGTACAAAGTAACAACATATCCAATAAACATTCAGATTCAGGCCTCGGTTGCGGGATCGCGTCAACTTGCTTCATTGAGTCCATTATTTGGCGGGAGACGAAGATTTTATGTCTCGATAAAACGGGACTACCATAACATAATCCCGTAAACATCAAGGGCAGAAAGTTTCGCGAAAATATATTTTTGTTTACAATGCTGTTGATAGTAATGCCGGCTCGGATGGTTTAACCTTAGCCATAATTTATTTTTTTACACACCACTTATTTCGCGAATGTCTTTTCCGAGTTGAAGACTATTTTTTATTTAACTATGAGGAATATTTTATCATAATAAATGTCGAGTTTAATATTTTCTGATCCATTAAGTTCTAGTAGATACCTTATTTGGGTGTATACGCTACATGAATAGCTTATAGTGTTTATGTGGCATAATATCTTATCGGCACTAGCTTCTTTAATTTTAAAAGGAAATTTGAAATCAAAGAGAAGGTATACAATTTAAAGGTCAATTACAGGTAAATTAGCTTGGAGAAATTTTTGCATATGTAGTGGTGTGTATATTACTCAGATCTTAGAGCGCGTTTCCACTATATCGTTCTGGCCTATACAAAAATGTTTCGATATCCTAACATTACTATTTAATTTTATACTTATTCCTAGCAACACTTTTGTTTTCAATAAAAACAAGTTTTTATTTGAAAGAAAATGGTTTTGACTTTATAAAAAAAAATATATCATTCAATTTTACGTCCTTGAGCAAACGACAAGGCGACTACCGTGAAACAATAAAATATCGTGTCCATAATAATTTGTTTCATAATTAATATTTGACCATAATAATTACGAAACAAAACAAATAAATACTTTGGAAAATCCAAAAGTGCACGCCTCATAATTTTTTTTTAATAATTATTTATTAATTATTATTTTTGTTTATTTAATAACAATTAAACCACATCGAATCAGACCCTGAAAAATGAAAGGGTTCTATTCCTGAGCATACTAAAGCGTAAGAGAAAAAAAAAGACTCGATTAGTAAAGTATTTCGGTCGCTATCGTGTTAACAAGAAAAAGGATCCGCACATACAGACACACGGACGTCCAAGACAGAACTTTTTTAAACTGTTTTTTAACTAGTTTAAATAACAAAAATGACATCAAAAATATCATGAACGTTAAAAATAGTGTTTTTTCTTAATATGTGTGTGTATGTATTATCTTACAAGTGCAATGTATGATACATAAAGACATTTTAAGTTTGAAAAATCTGATGTTTTGCGCGAAGTGACAGTAGTACCCACCTCAACGCTTCGCTTATGAGGCGTGCAATAAATCGTCACTTGATAGTGGAAAGTGGAAACACGCACAAAACCAGAATAAACCAGTTTACGCTGTCCGCAGGTGCCACGTGCAGTCGTTTGGTACCGTTAGAACATAAAGCACATTTCATTCAAAAATTATAATTATTATGTACGTAGTTTAATAGATAAATTTTGTATTTGTTGATTGTTGTTATTATTTGTTATTATTGTTATAATATTTGTTGAAGTGAATTACATGTCCCGCAGCCGGAGGCCCCAAATGAAAACTCAGATGTACTTAAAAACTACATTTAATAGCTAAAATGAGACTTTTACACCCATGTCTGCACGATGCAGACCGGAGTTAAAGAATGAATTTATACAGTTTAATAATTATAAAGACGTAAGCTTAGATGCTAACTAAGGGAAATCGCATCCACATTCTATTCCCGTGCGAACGGCGTATTCAGCAGTTTTGTATGAAGGCAGGGCCATAACTAGTGTTTAATTTGTGTGTAAGTGTTGTAACTTTATATTGTTAATTCAATATGGCTCCAGTGTTAAAACATGGTCGAGGCAAGCCTTTGACTTCTCAAACTAAAGAATTAAACTTTAAATGTCGTTTCTTTTTCAGGTTAGTAAATTTTTCATTTTAGTAACATTGTTAATGTAAAAGTTATATGTATGTTAAATGTGCAAATATTAAAATAAAGTCTCATCTTTTTCAGAGGAGAAACACATATAGTTTAATTTAAAATCCCTTATATATACAGGGTTACTTGTAAAACACCGGCAACCTCGCAGGACAAGATAGCTAACATCATAAGTAACAACATTTCGACTTTTGATAATTTGTTAGATTTTATTTTCATACAAAAATAAATATTCATTTAATTTTCCGTCTGAATATTATAAACTCTACGCCTCCCAAAAATTACGTAAACAAAAAGCGAACGAGAGGGGGAAGGGGGCGTCGCGTCGTCCATCCGATAATTAATAGAACATAGACTTACAAATGTAAGGAGAGTACAATAAAAGTTTAAAAAATCATTTAAAAATAATTTATTGCTTTATGCCAAAAGTCGTAGAACAAATGTTGTTACTTATGATGTTAGCTATCTTGTCCTGCGAGGTTGCTGGTGTTTTACAAGTAACCCTGTATAAAATAAAAACTAAAAATAAAATGTTGTTTTATTTTATTTGCTGACCATACGCTACTACAAACGCAAAAATTTCTCCAAGCTAATTTACCTGTACCTATACTTAGTTTGAGCTTATGTATTTTGGAAAAGATGAAGGAAATACATACTTACATAATATAAGGAAGAATTGCTATGCATCTGCAACAAAAAATAACGGTACAAATAAGTAAGATATTTAAGGCCATAGAACATACATGTATTAAGTTCTAAATTTCAGGATATTAGTAAATTATTATCAATGTAAGGCATCGCATGTCTGAAAGCCATGTTAACTTTTTATCCAAAATGTTTACGAGGGTTATAAAATTGTCAAATAGATTATATGAGAACAGATTGAGTGTGTCCAGACGTGTCACCACCACAATACAATTTGTCAATGTCTTCCACTTTTTCTCTGAGAAAATAGCGTCTAGTTGGGTATTTATTAGTTGTGGTATGTGGGATTTTTTTCCAAGGCTTTAAGTAATTCCCTGTGCCAGCTATTTGTACACGTCAGTTGAAACTGGACGTCCGCGCCGGATAGGTCTTGATATTCAATAGGGATTCCACTTGATGAATTGTTGTGGAAATAATTGAAGAAAATTGTATGGAAATGGAGTAAATAGAATTGATATTATCTGAATAGAGTATAAGATACGTAATAAGTATTGTTGTTCCCTAAAAAGGAACTTGAAGCATAATACAGATAATTTTAAACATAATGTTAATCAACTCAATTAACAAATAATGAAACTATTCAAAGCTTCACTAAAACAAAAAAAAAACACTGACAAATGTATATTTTCTGTAAATTCACACATGTAATACACATTACTTATTCGTATTAACGAATACTATATCCTTACAATACTACACCAAAACTTGGATCACCAATATTTAGTTCTAACAAAATATGAGTAATCCTTCAAACTGCACTTATGAGAAGTGTAAAGTTAAGACGATACACAAAAAAAAATCCACTGCTTGGCGGGCGGAGTCTAATAGCTCGCTATCGCGAACGCGGGTGTGCGCGAAGTCATTCGTGCATACTCGCCGCGCTGCCGCTGGCCGACTCGGGACAAACATGTATGGAGTCGTCATACAGTTATAATATTGTTATACATATATTTAATTGTTGATTTATTCGTTTTATTTTCTTGCTTATAAACACAAAATTATCTTCTTTTTAACAACTACTTAGACATTATTAATAATTATTAATTATTATTATTTCGTAACTAATGTTTACTTTATTACAAAATAATACAGGTTATAAATAATCTTTAAAATAACAAAAAATATTGTTACTCTGAAAAAATGAAATGGTACCTAATTACGCGGACTACTGAATTGATTTAGATAGAATTTGATGCTGACGTAGATATTACATCATGCCCAGAAATGAAAGGTACTATTTCTGAAAGAAGTTATAAACCCTAATTCTTCTCAGTCAAAGTCAAGAGTGGAAGATATCGCTAATACAGTAAAACTGATGCGAAACTTTGGATGTTAAGGGCTTGGTCTAGTAGTGCAAACAAATGCATCCTGTCATCCTATATGTAAATAATACAAATGTACTAAGGGAAAGTTGCTCCACTTAATTTTTAAAAATTAAATCATTCGTATAATTTAATATTCGTAAAGTACCAAAAATGACAGTTTGAAACAATTTTCGTGAAAATTACACCGGGTGATTTTTTTTTATCAGTACACAAAATTTGCGAATACTTTCTATTGATATCTTCAACTTCATGTTTATATAACTGATCAACTTTTACAAAGAAATTTGGACGAAATATAAAAAAAATAAGCTTTCCATACAAAATGCATAACTCTATACATTTTTTTCGACCTAAGTTTCTTAGTGAAAGTTGTTCAGTTTAACTAATAAAACGGATAAACAAATTTTGTATTTAATAAAAAAAATGTAATGTTTGTGTTAAAAAATTATAAAATAGAAAAATACGCAAATGAAAACAAAAGATATTTATTTCTGACTAGCTTCCGCCCGCGACTCCGTCCGCGCGGATGTCAGTCTTCGCGTCTTCTACAGATTTATTATATTATGTATAATATATAGATTTATATTGATAAACCTAATAAATCTTTTGCTAGCATTCTGATGCTTTATCGGTTGCACTGGATTTATCTCTTTTTTTTCAATCGCTTGAATGATATAGGATGGGTCCTTGATGGGCATCGAATACTGAAGTCTCGAATCAATCAATTCTGACAGTAGGCAATTTATGTAAAATCCAATAATGGTCCATCATTTTATTTTGCCTAAACGTTACATACTTTTTTATATATTCTATTTTTAACGAATGATTCACTCCAGTCCAAACAGCAAATAAGCAGACTTCTGCTTCTGCAACGTTTAGTTGTCCCTGAATTTGGAAAAAATAGTCATGATTCTTATCTATGACAAAAGTGTTATTTTTTGCATTGTATTTCAAATATTAAATTTTTTTTAACCGCATCTTCCGCATTCATGTCTTTTGCCGGAATTAGACATTTAACTTCTACTAGTCCCATTTTCCCTTTTTGATATGGGAGTGTATAAAGTAAATTTTTTAGATATTTCTCGTTATACTTTTAAAAAGTTATTATTGTCATTTTGCTCATTAGGTAAAGTAATTTCGATGTCAGTTTTAAGTTTTTTGATACCTGCAATAATAACGTCATAATCGCCTGCACATACTTATCGATTACACCCTGTATACAATCCACCATCCACATTCATAATGTTTTCCTGTCCTCCTCTCCTTTACGCTGTTCACCGATACATTTTAAATGAGTAAATCTGCTACCACTGAAGGATGTTTAATTGTGATCAGCAAATTTTCACCACTGTTGTCGATTATTTGTTTTTCATTTTTAATCAGCAATTGGGAATCATCAGTTTTGTTTTTTGCAGATTGGTGATGTACCCTAACAATACGTCGAAAAGGGAAAGCATCAACGAATTATCGTTTTCGTCTTCTTTTTTTATTCTTCGCGTCTCTGTTACTTCTGTTTGTTTAGTTCTCAACCCCACTGAATTTTGATGATGTGATGATAATCCATTCGTTTTAATATTGGTACTTAGAGTTTTTTGGTAGTTTTGTAGTTAGACTAAACTAGAAATGGTGGACTAAATTTGTCAGCGCGTCTGTAAGATCAGAATATAAAACCAACATCCTGTATTTAAGTTACAAAATTAATAATCAAACAACATGCCGCTACGTTGAAAATGACTAGAAGAAAAAATTAAAACACCTCGGATCAATTTTGGAGTAAACAAATCATTTTCCCCGTATGGGGATTTCCCCGGATGAACTTGGGAAGTTCAAGTTCTCAATACAAGTTTATATTATATTTCGTATTTCTCAAACGAAAAATAAACATTTTTGGAACTTCAAAAAAATTATATTATAAGAAAATTTATGAGCTTACTTTAGTTTTAAAGAAATATACATCCCTTTACTGACACCCCGTAAAATAAAGAAATTGTTGCCAATCACCTTTGCAATCTATTTGGTTTCATTAACTTTATGTTCGAAGATAATTTTTTTTCTAGTAGTTACACGCGTATTTTTTTCGTTTATTTTCCATATCGAAATCAAATGTTTAAAAATACGAATATTTGCACAAAACTAAGATAAAAATAATCAATTAACAAAAATATTAAATTTAATGAAGTAGAGCAACTTTCACTTCGGTATGAAGGAAAATCGAGCGTAGAGCACACGTCAGAACGCTCCGGCCCAAGGAGCGCGACTAAAGAAATTCGCTAGGATTTTTCCTTATTATTTTAAATATTTTTTTAATATTTAAAGAATTATCAAAATTCAAAAAAAATTTTTTTTAAAGGATTAATACACATTGGTCTTCAACCAACTCGAATAAATTAATGGAAAAAATAACTTTTAGCAGTATTTATCAATCGATTTTGTAAGGCAAAAAATTAATGAATTTATGAATTTAATGGAAATTTAATTTAAAAAAGGGAAATTTAATGAATTTATAACGCTCTAATTAAGAAAATCATAAGTTTTTCGGCAATTGTATTCAGCAGTTTTTAATAACGACTATATAAGGATAATAATGCGCTGATCAGATTATGTAAATTGTAATCGGTTGCAACGTAGTGAGTGCACAAACTTAGCTCGAAATGATTTTGGGGGAAAGAGACTTATCTTGAAGGCCTGATTAAGGTAACATAAAGTAACTTTATAAATGTGAAAAAATTCACGCGCATTGCGTATATAACACTAATTGATAAACAAGAAAAAAAAAATCAGTTTATCATTTCATTAGCCGGGAAAAAATTGTCAAATAACTTGTTGAAAACGCAATTTTGCTAGACTGCAGCCTTAATTTGTATATTTTTTTGTTAGTTGTTACTTAATCACGTCAAGACTACATTACCAATTTTGATAAAATATAGCTAATTGCCCTGATTTACACATAGGATACTTTTTATCCCAACTGAACACTTCTGTGGGATAAAACAGGATTCACGATATAACCTAATTCCACGCGGGCAAAGCCGCGGTCGGAATGATATTTTTTTTAATAAAAAAATTGTTTAAAAAAAACACAAAATATATTGACGCATGTATTTATTTTTTGCACTCTATTATAATTGTAATTATTCATTACAAATAATCAAAATAAAATAGCCAGAACAAAGTTAGGCCCTGGTAGGATAGGTAGGCAGGTACAGCAATGTGAGACGAACACTGGCTTATTTATACCAATAATAATGTATTATAAACATTAAATTAAGTTTACTTTCTAACAACAAAAATACATAATATTAGCTAATGTGAAAACGAATCAACCAATCATCCCACAACAATGAAATGTGCACACAAATATTCATCCAAATCAGTTCATGTGATTAGGAGGAGTGACTGCAGCGCCATCCTCCGGGCCCAATTGTGTTTCCAGATCACCCAGGAACTCAATTTAATATACTTACACAAAATTTTTCGAAATGAAAACTTACATTACTATGTAAATATGAATATAAACCGGTTTTAGTACTAAGCAATTTCCCGCACAGGTGTAGTAAGTATAAATGAAATAAATATCAACATCAAATTCTTTATACAACATACTTATCTACCACCTACTAAGAAATTCTTGAAATTTTTTCGTATTTTTTAAAAATATAATACTACTCCAACGAGCTCCTGTTCCATAATTCCATATTACGTCCACCATACTTCCACTAAGTTCACCATGATTTTTTATTTCTTTGCACTTTGTTGCTTTTTGCTAAAAATGGAATCATGCGATAAAACCAGTAGAGCGTTGATAACATACATTTTTGACTGAATAAAGGTACTTACGAAGGAGTGGGTTCACATTGTGAACAATCAGTGGGTTTATTTTCCTTCTGGATTCCGGATTTCTGAAAAGATTATTTATGCTATAAATGAAAAAATCTTACACATTCGTTATGTACTTAAAACAGGGGTACATATCAAACATCGTCTATAATACAATTATCATCAAATTTAAAATAAAACCAACTTACTTCATTAATTTGTTCCAATTGTAAGCATTCTTTTTCCTCCAACCTTTATGTTTCTTCTTCTTATTTTCTTTATTGTCCCCATTTGTCTCATTTTGTCTTATCGTGTTGTCACCCTTTTTTACGATTGCGCAAGCGACACAAGTTCCCCGTGTGACGGCCGTAGCGGGAATGACTCGTGCAGCGATCGGGGTAGGAAGGTACAGGGCGGCTCTCGCTATATTGGCTGGTCAGGCGCTAATTTCAAGTATTCCTTGTTTATTTCAAAACCATCGCATATTTCAAAATTCTAACACGGTAGACGTATAGGTTGTATATTTTATAGTTAATATCCAAAAAGTCGTAACTTTACGTTTGTTATTTTGAAGATGCCAGAGATTAAAAAAAAATAACAATGAGAACTTTGTATTTTTTTTCTATCGAGAAAATATCATGGAATCATGTTTCTAAAACGGTAGACGTATTGTGTTACTATTGAACTTTCTTGTCAAGAATTTTCATCACGACAACTTTAATAATATAAAAATTACGAAGGTTTAAAAAGGGCCGTAAATGTTAGAAAAATTAATTCATCACCTTAAAAGCTGTACTCGTCGCTCATGGCTCTTCGGTACTTCCATCATATAATATAGTTAGACGGATGATGATAAATTGCATTGTTAATGTAATAAGAATGTCGGATGTCACTGTGTAGATATTCATGAAAGCGTTGTGTAAGAAAACAGTGTGGAGTGTTAAAATGTAACGATATAAAACATTTCAACAATGAGCTAAAGCCGTCAACATAGGTATGTTTTATTTGTTTCTAGCATTTTTTACTTTAAAACGTATCAAAAATAATATTATAGAAAAAACAAGTGCGATTTATTTTTTTATATTAGCATCTTAAACTAGGTTCCAAATTAAAAGTTCATTTCAAATTGTTCATAGGTGAAGAACGTTTATCAGTATTCTGGTACTGTACATGGATGGTAAATAATGTTGAATAATACTCATTATTTATGCGATAAATACTCAAGTTATATTAACAAATATAATTTCTACAAATTACAAAACCATTGCTAACTCACGTACAGCCCCAAAAGTCAAAAGCAAGTCGGCTTCCATAATTTATTTAAAACTTTCTAATGAGTTTTGACGGCTTTTGATTTTTTATACAATTGTTCCTTTGATATTTTGTTATTTTATGTGCAATTTAAATTATTAAATTGAACGCTGTGTTTCCTTCGCTGACTATATATTTTGAAATAAAATATTTTGAATTAACTTTTTACGTGTAGAGCAATTAAATGAACATCTAACTATAATATATTTGACTACTACTGAAATTATATATATTTCACTGGATATACATCTAGAGCTTCGGTAATGACCTAGGTCCTGATTTGAAGAATATCAAATATAGAATATATACACGGAGACTCTATACCCACACAGCTTCCTTGCTGTGGGTACTACGGATTATCTGACAATGCCGTAATCTTTAAGACTTTGTCCAAAGGTACATTGTAAAGGATTTAATTTTACGTTACAATGGAAATTTAATACATTTTTCATTTAATATAGCAACATCAAAAAATGATGACGGGTAAAAATAAATCCGCGGTGTTCACCAAACACTTAATGATGTTTTTGTGAATTCGTAAAAATGCATTGGAATAAAACAATTGTTTGTTAATAACAGTTGTTTAATAACCAATCTCACTGAAATTGTAATTATTTATTTGAGAAAGGTTCCGTGATATGTTGCTAAGCATGTAAAGTATATAATATGTAAAGTACTTATATATACATTTTTATTGTTTCGAAAAAAAAAATTTTTAGGAAGTGGAAAACCAGTTTTCCCTTATATCATATTAGTAAAGTAAAAAATACGACAACAAAGGGCTTTACCGTTTTGTACGCAGTTTCTAGTCGCATAAGAATATCATATATAATATATATATATATAGAATAAGAATATCAAATATCAAATTATAAGAATATCATTAATTGTACAAATTTTAATAATTTGGTAAAGAGCACATGGATGTATTTCCTTATTTTAAAAAAATTACCGTCACTTGCTAACCCAACATATTTACTAGTAATAACCCACTGTTACACGTATTAATAAAGTTTATGCAATGTTATTATGGAATAATTATTGCTAGGTATGTCTATTTTCTAGGTCTTAAACAATAAAATGATTAACAAGGTAAATGGTTTCATTATTCCATATTTTTAAGGAAAGCGTATATTTTTCATTAGATATACTTATAACACAAACAACATTAATTAATGTACTGTAATGTACATGATAGGTAAGGTAGGTCAAAATATCATATGTTACTTATGTTTAATTTAGGCAAAGGAAATTCAATACAAATGAAATACTTTACAGCTACCACTTATTTTGTTTGAATAACTGTACGAAAAACGTGGTAGCAATTAATGTCAAGTACTTACAAAAATATTCATTTAACGATAGTCACGTTCGACCCAAATAATGCAGCAATATATTAAATTGATTCGCAACTAAGATATAGTCCTCATTTTATTGCAGAAATCGAATATTTTCATTGTTGTTTATCAAAACGATGCGTATAAAAGAGATCATAAATGATGAATACTTATTTTGCATTTTAATGATAAAGCAATTTATTTTAAATTTGCTTTATTTGATCAAATATTGGTGTATCGATGAATCTCATTTGCGTATTTATTTATTGCCCAAGTTGAGCTGTTTGTAGTATTCAATTCAGTGTTTATTTATACAATTTATTATGTGTATGCTTTGTAAATGTATGTTATTCTCTCTTTAAATTAAAATTTTCGCAACTTTCCTTTAGATAAATTGATATCTATAAACTTATTTAAACAAGTTGCAGAAATAAAATTTTCTACGTATATATCCGTAAGAATAACGAACTACTTAATTGATTTCAGTAAAACTCAGCTGTTGGCGCCACAACATTGATGAATCAAGACCTAATGCACAATACTTCAAAAATGGATTTTAAAAATCAGTAAATTTTTCAATTTTAATTTAATTATATTACACAAAAAATGAATAGTAAATTAAATTGTGTAGCAGGAAACAAATAAATATCCTTAGTATACCTTTGCCAAAGACATGGCTCTTATTTTACTTTATACTTAGAACCTACTAATAGTTTCATTTATATTGCTTAAGTTTAGAGATTATTGAAATACGGCCAAATTGTGTTAAATATTAAACACGATATAAGCGCTTTTGCGATAACTGTTATTAAGGCAATCATTATAATTGAAAGCTTGTGTGATTTATTAATAATGATGCTATTAAAGATTTCAAACCTTCGAAGTGTGGTAGTTTTGGCAGCTCTAGTGGTGATTCAATTAAGATTAAAACGCTTAAACGTGAATATTTTTTAACGACTAACAATCAATACGGTGAAGTTATTTTTATGTAATCATTTATATTTAAAAATAAACGTACAATTACTTAATCTCCTCAGAGAGGATAGGTAGAGGCGGCCTTTATGTATTTTATTAGTATAAAAAAATACCTAAATACCTTTCTTTAGAATAATGTAGGTTTCCACTAATGAAATAATTTGGACAAAGGTCGGTCAGTGGTCGCGTGAATCAGGAAATAAATAAAAAGCCGACTACCTATTTCGTGTGTGAAAAGGTTGCATGTTAACACATTGATTCATGATTCCAACACAATTTGGTCTTAAAATATTCACACGCATCAATAATATATATCGCACCCTTTGGTAAGCGTGTAATCTTTCGGATGAATTAGGTTAAAGTCACGCCTGGGAAATTATCGAATACTTCCAGAA
This sequence comes from Colias eurytheme, assembly GCF_061535395.1. Taxonomy (NCBI): domain Eukaryota; kingdom Metazoa; phylum Arthropoda; class Insecta; order Lepidoptera; family Pieridae; genus Colias; species Colias eurytheme. The sequence continues at coordinate 5,674,366 of NC_142995.1, read as the reverse complement.
GAACGGCGTACTGCGTACATCAACAGTATGTTATTGTGTTTCGAAAGCGTTCGAGACAGACATATAAATCATTGTCTTTCCTCACATAAATATGGAAGAAATACATTCACGATTATTTGTAGTTTTTACAAGAAAAACAACTACATTCTTCAATGCGACAAAGAAATACGCAGATTTATATCGTTAATATTAGATTGGAATGCAGCTGCAAGAAAAGTTATTGAAAGTTATAATGAAGACCAACATTATTGTTTGAATAGCATAATGCAATCTGATTCTGCTTTCCTCCGATAAGTAAGCACGGAGACTCTATACCCACACAGCTTCCTTGCTGTGGGTACTACGGATTATCTGACAATGGCGTAATCTTAAAGACTTTGTCCAAAGGTACATTGTAAAGGATTTAATTTTATGTTACAATGGAAATTTAATACATTTTTATCAAAAAATGTTGACGCGTAAACATAAATCCGCGATGTTCAGTGACTTATAGGTAATTATGTTAATTCGTAAAAATGTAGGTATTCGAATAAATAATTGTGTTTATTAATAGAAGTTGTTTAATCACCAATCTCACTAAGATGATAATAATTTATTTGGGAAAGGTTTCGTGATATATTGCCGAATTTATAAAGTTTTATTGTTTTGCAAAAAATATTTTTAGTAGGAAGTTGAAAACCAGTTTTCCGTTATATCATAGTAGTAAAGTAAAAAATACGACAACAAAGGGCTTTAGCGTTTTATACGCAGTTTCTATTCGTTCCTTTTAATGAATAGGTATAGTTGTACGCTTTGCGGCTTACTTAATTTGCAAGTTTTTACGATTGTAATAGCGACAGTTAAATGGGAAAATAACAAACAAATAAAAGTGTAACAATAAAATTCTTTATAGAAGATTGTCTTTTGACTGAAAATAATTGTTTTTACGGTTTCATTACAAAACAGCTATTATGTTTCATTCGTCTATTGTAGCGTGCGATCGAACATTTACTTTATTATTTAAACAAAGGATACTTCATTATTTCCTTCAGTAAGTATTTCAATGTTTTCGTTGAAGGAACCGATAAATAAATATTTAAACAACATAAAAATTATATCAAAATCAAATCTTATAGGCATTGAAAGAGCCACAGACATCATTGTACAGAACATTAAAACATAGTACTAACCTATTTTTAAATGTATTCCTGATAGAATTCTTCCAATACTACCAAGAAATGTTCAAGAAACAAACTGTCAATTTATTCAACTATGAATAAATAAACAAATCCAATTTCAAACTAAAATACATTTAATTCCGATGAGTTTTGTAGACCGGTATCTTATGTCAACCTTAGACTCCAGGGGATGGCGGTAACTTTCCGTCGTCACTAGTTTTGAGTTGGGAAAAAAATAATAGGGTATCGTTCAGAAATCTTAAGGTGATGAATTAATTTTTCTAACATTTACGGCCCTTTTTAAACCTTCGTAATTTTTATATTATTAAAGTTGTCGTGATGAAAATTCTTGACAAGAAAGTTCAATAGTAACACAATACGTCTACCGTTTTAGAAACATGATTCCATGATATTTTCTCGATAGAAAAAAAATACAAAGTTCTCATTGTTATTTTTTTATAATCTCTGGCATCTTCAAAATAACAAACGTAAAGTTACGACTTTTTGGATATTAACTATAAAATATACAACCTATACGTCTACCGATTTAGAATTTTGAAATATGCCATGGTTTTGAAATAAACAAGAAATACTTGAAATTAGCGCGCGACCAGCCAATATAGCGAGAGCCGCCCTGTACCTTCCTACCCCGATCGCTGCACGAGTCATTCCCGCTACGGCCGTCACACGGGGAACTTGTGTCGCTCGCGCAATCGTAACATAGGGTGACAACACGATAAGACAAAATGAGACAAATGGGGACAATAAAGAAAATAAGAAGAAGAAACATAAAGGTTGGAGGAAAAAGAATGCTTACAATTGGAACAAATTAATGAAGTAAGTTGGTTTTATTTTAAATTTGATGATAATTGTATTATAGACGATGTTTGATATGTACCCTTGTTTTAAGTACATAACGAATGTGTAAGATATTTTCATTTATAGCATAGATAATCTTTTCAGAAATCCGGAATCCAGAAGGAAAATAAACCCACTGATTGTTCACAATGTGAACCCACTCCTTCGTAAGTACCTTTATTCAGTCAAAAATGTATGTTATCAACGTTCTACTGGTTTTATCGCATGATTCCATTTTTAGCAAAAAGCAACAAAGTGCAAAGAAATAAAAAATCATGGTGAACTTAGTGGAAGTATGGCGGACATAATATGGAACAGGAGCTCATTGGAGTAGTATTATATTAAAAAAAATACGAAATAATTTCAAGAATTACATTTCTTAGAAGGTGGTAGATAAGTATGTTGTATAAAGAATTTGATGTTGATATTTATTTCATTTATACTTACTACACCTGTGCGGGAAATTGCTTAGTAATAAAACAGGTTTATATTCATATTTACATAGTAATGTGAGTTTTCATTTCGAAAAATTTTGTGTAAGTATATTAAATTGAGTTCCTGGGTGATCTGGAAACACAATTGGGCCCGGAAGATGGCGCTGCAGTCACTCCTCCTAATGACATGAACCGATTTGGATGAATATTTGTGTGCACATTTCATTTTTGTGGGATGATTGGTTGATTCGCTTTCACATTAGCTAATATTATGTATTTTTGTTGTTAGAAAGTAAACTTAATTTAATGTTTATAATACATTATTATTGGTATAAATAAGCCAGTGTTCGTCTCACATTGCTGTACCTGCCTACCTACCCTACCAGGGCCGAACTTTGTTCTGGCTATTTTATTTTGATTATTTGTAATGAATAATTACAATTATAATAGAGTGCAAAAAATAAATACATGCGTCAATATATTTTGTGTTTTTTTTTTAAACAATTTTTTTATTTAAAAAAATATCATTCCGACCGCGGCTTTGCCCGCGTGGAATTAGGTTATATCGTGAATCCTGTTTTATCCCACAGAAGGGTTCAGTTCGGATAAAAAGTATCCTATGTGTAAATCCAGGCAATTAGCTATATTTTATCAAAATTGGTAATGTAGTCTTGACGTGATTAAGTAACAACTAACAAAAAAATATACAAATTAACATCCAAAGTTTCGCATCAGTTTTACTGTATTAGTGATATCTTCCACTCTTGACTTTGACTGAGAAGAATTAGAGTTTATAACTTCTTTCAGAAATAGTTACCTTTCATTTCTGGGCATGATGTAATATCTACGTCAGCATCAAATTCTATCTAAATCAATTCAGTAGTCCGCGTTATTGAGTACCATTTCATTTTTTCAGAGTAACAATATTTTTTGTTATTTTAAAGATTATTTATAACCTGTACTATTTTGTGATAAAGTAAACATAACGAAATATGTATTAATAATTATTAATAATGTCTAAGTAGTTGTTAAAAAGAAGATTATTTGTTTATAAGCAAGAAAATAAAACCAATAAATCAACAATTAAATAAATGTATAACAATATTTTAACTGTATGACGACTCCATACATGTTTGTCCCGAGTCGGCCAGCGGCAGCGCGGCGAGTTTGCAAGAATGACTTCGCGCACACCGGCGTTCGCGATAGCGAGCTATTAGACTCCGCCCGCCAAGCAGTGGATTTTTTTTTGTGTATCGTCTTAAGCTTTAATTCCCTTAGACCCTAAAGGCATGGACTATTAAAATATTCTGGTATTGTTGAATCTATACTGTTTGGTAGATTTGTATAAAACCTTTGTGAAATAGATAGCTCTGTGGTTAAAAAAGAGCATGTGTGCCGAGCACACGTGTCAGAAGTGAAACTTCTTTGGCAAGATTCAAAATCGTCGCCTTACACAATGGCGAGACGGTATTGTCATGACGTTGAAATTTTAATTACTAAAATTTTTCTCAACGCACCTAAAGAAGTTTCACTTCAATAAAACATTTTTAGGTTTATGTAGGTCCTAGACAGTAACCTAAAAGATGTGGGATAACGCAAACAAAATTCAAAGCACGAACTTTAAAACCAAGCAAACAATAGAATTAATTGCAATTTGATTACCCGACTACAAAGAACCTAAAAACTTTAATACGATCGGAAATGAAACCAGAATTAGGTGGAACGCTGTAAAATTTTAACGGCTATAAAGTTAACTCCCTACATTGTCTGACATTTAAAATTTACAGTTACTACGTTTGATCATGTATGTATTTTATGTTCAGTGCTAACATTCGAGCCTTTTAGTGCTAAAATAAATTTATCGCCAATAAACCGCAGGACGTCTTTGATTACGAACCAGTCCCGTATAAACAGTGATTATCTAACTTGATTTATGTCACATTAAATAATGTGTCCAAAATCTGCATGGCCATGGCTTCAGTTCTATTGTCTGGTATTTGCTAGACTAAGTAAATGTTTTGGTTTTATTGCTGGAGGCAAATTTCTGAAAAAATACACTCCAAACTTTAAGAAAAAAGTGTGGTTTTGAAATAACATGAGACTCAATGCAAAACATGTAGCATTATTTTCAACGCGTTGTCTGTTATTTATATAATTTAATATTAAAAATAAGTAGAACAATACTTCATATAAAATGAAACCGATTTATCTCACCATAATGACCTACATGCACTTAGCTAAATTGTGCACTACTTATTTTCAGATGCTAAGACATGCACTAAAAGTGTTTGAAGTTAGTTTTAAACTTTGTTTTTCAAAAAAGAATAATTGCTGTTCTCATCTTTATTTTCAGATTGGGAAGATAACTATGAAAACCTATATAAAACGTGACATTTGTTATTAAATACATCTTAATTATGTATCTTTAATGATTAGTCTTATAGGTCAGCTAAACGACTCGGGTTAACCGTTAGTGTTAATTGTTTATATTTATCTATCTTTTATGTGCCTAGTTAATTGATTTGATATTACACTTATGTAGGTCTATAAGTAAGTGACATTCTGTAATACGTCCTACATAAATTGGGCAAATATTATTTCTGTAACTGAAGTTGATACATTTAGGAAATGGATCCATTTGGTAGATTATTACTTGATTAATTTGGTGTTCGGTACCGCGCCCTCATCGCTTCATTAATATACGTAATTCCACAGGCCGGTCTGTCTGGTCTTAATAGTACTTTAGTTTTATGTTTTTGCTTGTCTACGTCATCATCAGTCTATATGTGGAACACTGGGACGTTTCCTATGAAGTAGATATAAGTGATGTACTTTTGCGGTGTTTTATGCTTTTTGGTAGCATTTAATATCATCATTTATTATTGTTACGGGGATACGGGTATACTATGATACATATATAAATGATTGTAATATAAATTCAATAATTGCTGTTGTTTTTATAAAAGCAAAATCTCATACGTTTAGAGTAAATTCAAAGAGAGAAAACACAAATTAATTTATCTGTGTCGAATAATTAACTTCTAAATTAGTATTCATTATTTAAGTTTAGAAACTCTAGACATAATGAATGCTAACATTCAATTTGAAAAATGGAAGCAGTATTTAATACCTAGACTTAACAGCTTTTGTATCTATACAAGTCTAAATAGTTCACTATGATCTGTTTTTTTTAAATAACTATATACAATATACATATAATACTAGACATACCATGTTATCATCGATTCGTTATGTTTTTAATTTTGTGATTTTAATGTTCTCATCTCACTTATTGATGGTAGAAGGAAATAAATAAATTTTACAGTTACATTACAGTTGATTATAATATTTACTAAACTCTAAATTTGTCTATTCAAAAATATATCACAACGCAAAAATTAAGACGTAAAAAGGTCAGCCTACACAATAGTCTAAAAATATGTCATGGCTTCACTACTTACCCCTTCGAAGTTAGCATTGTTTAAGTTCTCTTATGTTTTCACTACCTTGTGCTCTTGTATACGGCATGCTAATTTATTTGGGGTCAGTAATAGAACTAGTATAAAAGTTTGTGAACTAGTATAATAGTACCAACTATTTGCACATCTACCTTGGCCTTTGGTTCATAATTTTATTACACACACACTATTGTAATTATATATGATATAGATATTGTAGGAAAAAGCAGCGCCATATAAATGTAAAAAGCTCTATGATAAATGGAACGTATAGTTTTTCAGTTCAAAAAAACCGGATCACCCTGAGGGCGCGTTCCCACCGTGTCGTGACGACAGATAATCGTGTAGTTTTAAGTGTCGTGGCTTATATGTTTAAATGGAGGTGTTCACATTTAGAACGACACAATTTACTGTCGTCTACGACAGTTTTTGCAGTGACGACACTTTGTCGTGACAGTGGGAACGGCAAACACGACAGTCGTAAAACGATAAAAAAATCGTGGACGGCAACTCTATGACGTCCATTGAACTCAGGAGAGTAAACGCACTAGTAATCACCAAGCGAACGCATAGGCGACTAGATTTGTAGATTGCTTATGATGTGTAAACGACAAAGCGACTGCCAGGAAACGATAAAATGTCGTCGCGATCCAATGGGAACAGCCTAGATACGACAGTCGCTAAACGATAAAAAATGTTGACGACAAACAATCGTTATAATGGGAACAGGTAGAGATGACAGTCGTCGAACGATAAATTAGTCGTTACGACATAGTGGGAACGCGCCCTGAAGGTTTAATGCTATAATTTTCCATTTTCCGATTGTACGAAAAGCGAACGAAATAAAAGTTATTTACGTAACTACAACCTTTTTTAAATAAATTTGTGATCTTGTTTTCTTAGTTTAGATAAACTAAGAGATAGTTTGTATAAGTTAATGGTAAACTTTGAGGGAAAGTTAAACGTGATTTTAAATCACTTATTGCAAGTTTAATTCTCGAAAACTCGTATTTTGGCAAGAATCGGTGAAGTTAATCTTTATGCGTTGGGTCGGATCCAAGCCTCTTATTTAAACGCGTAACAAATTGCACAGCAATATGCAAAATATCGAAGAGAACTTTCAGTTTAATTGAAAACAAATACAGAAGATTTTTTTTCTATCTAGTATAGCAAAACAATATTATCTTCTACTATATAAAAATAAGTCGGGTTTTCCTCCCTGACGCTATAACTCAAGAACGCATGAACCGATTGCCACGGTTTTGCATTCGTTGGAAAGGTTCCGTACCGTTCCGTAGAAAGGCTCCGTGAGGTTTATAGCAAAGAAAAGGTATCTCTGGTGGCGAAACGGAGTTCGCCGGGTTTGCTAGTAACTAATAAACACATTTGAAAGGTAAGTTTTAAAAAAATCACTTGAATAAAAGGCGAGTATAGCATACATAGGATTGGCAGCTAATGAAAACAAGCGTATTTTTTTTCAGTTCCACAAATGCGTATTCGACAATACTAATGTAGAAGGTGTCGATCTGTGCAGAATATATTTGAATAATATTTCATACATTATGTAAACGTGTAATGTTCATACATTATATAAACATCAATAGAAAAGAATCTGATCAAAATTCCTCAGCATTGACTTAGCTGTAAGCAGTAATATAAGCAAATACTCATATCTTATTTTTCCAATATTTTCTGAAATTATTTGGAATCCATTCGCGCCCCGCGATGTATTCAAGATTTAATGTATATGCTTATAGGATGTGGCTTACGCGACCCACATTTGCTATCCTATCATGTAAAATAATATCTGATGCTATCTTAAGCTAGTATATTTTCATGTTGGAGTGTTTCATATGTGAATCTTATTTGATAAAATTCAATTTCTCTGTCAGAAGCTTCGATCGCGAATAATAAAGGCATTGTTCATAATCTAGTAAATAAGTTCTAGTAAAACTGTTTTTTTTTCTAGAATCGTCTGGATGAAATTCCGAAATGAGCGACACGTCAATCATAATATTCAAATTACTGTAACATATACAGGGTGTCCCACTGTTGGTATACTAAGCTAAAAGGAGGTTATAGTATTGCATACGCTGAGTACGTAAAAAATAATTAAAAAATTCCAGATTCATTTTTTTTTCAAATAGATGAATTCTTAAAACTCTATGTGTACACCCATAACAAGCGAGCCGCCCAACTTTGCCACCAGCACGTGAGCTATCGTTTAAGATTATGTTTTCATAGATAAAATGCTATGAGCATAAGCATAAGAGAAGCGGTATATGCCGGCTGCGCGAAGCTAGAGAAGAAAACATGGATTTTCAGGAAAAATTTAGCAAAAAATTTTGGACGTAATTTTTTTTTAAAGTATTTTTTACGTGATCAGTGTATGCAAAACTACAAGTTCCTTCGCGCTTAGTATACCAATAGTGGGACACCCTGTATATAAATAAATCTCAAAAAGTGTTAGTTTGTGTAATCGGTTCAGCCGATTTCGGTTATATTTTTTTAATAATATTCCTTGAAGGACGAGGATGGTTTTTATGAAGAGAAAACGTAAACAACTACGGGCGAAGCCGGGGCGGAACGCTAGTACTGAATAAAGTTTTACAACAAGGATTGATAGAACACAGAGAATACAATGCATGACTGCATTGACTCAAATCGCAAGGGAGACTTTATCATTCTCGTAACTCATAGCAGTATAAAACTGTGTAATGTTAACTTGTGCATTGTTTTACTTTTGAAATTCAATTTACGCTGAACCATTCGACAAATATTCGATATATTTCCTGATATTTTATACAGATCGACGATATACGAGATTTTAAGTGACGGAAAGGTTCTGTCCTCGCATATGAATATTTTTTTTAAAAGAGCTAAAATAGAGGTTAATTTTTCCTGTTTTTCGATAGAGGACAGAGGACCTTTGAATTTGATTATTTTACATTTAAGCTTTTCTTGTTAAATTAAATTATAACAGTATTTGCCTTCATTGAATGAAATATATTGTTTAAAACATTTCATACTTTTGCAACAAAAATCTTTCAATGTGTAAATTTTAATATTTGTCCTATAATATTAATCTGCGTAAAATATTTATAAAACATTCAGTCTTTTTTTGAACGCAAATAAATGATCAAAGCTGGTTTTTAGCCTGGAGCAGTTTTCAAACATGAGGCTTAAAATAGTACCAATAGATGAAAAATTTAGAATATTTATGATAACGTCATGAATGTTAATTGTATTTCGAAAATTTGTTTTTATTTTTGTAAAAAATCCTATACATTTATCCATTATAAATATTAAATGACTCAAATAGACTGTATGTAAAGTTTATTTATTTTTTAATGATAAAATTTAACTTTCTTACTTTAGATTTAAATTTAACAACGTTTCTATTCATCATCGAACTATAATTTTCCCCAATGGTTGATGCAACGTGATTTTTATTTTTTACTTAAAATAATTATTTATGAAATTCTATAGGTAGTTTCTTTTGCAGAGTAGTTTGCGTATCTTTCAAAATGATTACCTTAGAAATGTAATATCATTAAAATAAGCAAGTAGAAATACTCTATGTATTTTTACCAACTTGAGAATCAGGAATTCAGACTACACTACTTATAAGTGGATAAGCATAACTAAAATAATGTTACGGAATTAATTAAATCATATTTCGATTCAACTATATTTCCTTTGTAAGCGTCCTATAGCAGTGTGATTTATTAAATGTCTTAATCCATAAAAACGATGGATTAATAACCCTTTAATCCAAGTAGGGTCGAAACTTGAAGGCGCTTTAATTTATTAATTTAGCTTTCATTTATAGTTGATTTATTTGTTTAAAATAATTAATTTGATAATAATAATTTATTTGTGGAACTTTATCAGCATTATAAACATAGTTACTTTATTGTGATATCTGCTCATTATTGTAAAGCCTATTTCATGGCATTTATAAATGTTGTTGATAAACTAGAGAATGTAACTAAAACAATTACTTAGCTATTTGAGTGAATGTCTATACATACGACTTATCTATTATTATAATGTCTTCTATCTATCACATTTACGATAGAAGAAATGATTGATAGAGTTACCTTAAAGTTAGGGACGACGTTTGGAATCCCATAAAAGTCGCTAGATGTTTCATCAACGAAAAAAAAGTTATAACCAAACTAAAGAAAAAGCCAAAAGAGCTTACACTAATTGTTTACCAGGAATAGTTCAGATTTACCCCGTTCAAGTAAAAGATTAATAGAAAGCCCGTCGCTCGTCGGTGCGAACTTAATTGAACTAATTAAATCGCTGAAAGGGGATCGTTTACGAAGCGCAATAATATATCCTTATCCGTTCCTCAGTGAATTAAGAGTAATCGAGCCGCTCTAAGGCTGGATTGCAGTTGAGTCTAGAGGATAATAGATGTTGGACAACGCTGCAGCGCTTTATTGTTCATACGATTAGCTCGTTTTTCTGAATACACCTACTGTTATGCAGCACGAGGAATTGAGGGATTTTAAAATGTAATCAAGCGTAAATAAAAATCGGTTGCTTGGGTGTTTCATGTAACTAGATATCTCTTTAAATTTTTAATTCGATGTACTTATCTTTGTAAAATTCATTGTATATTTATAACGCAAGCGTTTGGAAAATTAGTAAACTAATTTAAGTGCAAAAAAAAATCATTAATGCTTTAAATCTGAATCAATATCAAATAGTTAAAAGCAATAAATAAATAGGGACAACTTTCACGTACAGAACTGTAATTTCGTTTCGTTCACACGAAATTTTCTTACACAAAGCTTCCAACAAAACTGCATTAAAAAGTTCAATTCAATCTAAAAGAAATAGAGTTTACATTCAATAGTCTTATTTGAAAAATATTCAGCACTTTACAATATTACGTAGGTAGTAGGTAACTATTTAGTTATCTATACCATACTAATATTATAAAGCTGAAGAGTTTGTTTGTTTGTTTGAACGCGCTAATCACAGAAACTACTGGTCCGATTTGAAAAATTCTTTGTTCAAATTTCAAAACTCGGTGTAGATAGCCCATTTATCGAGGAAAGTTATATCATCACCCTAAGATCAACAGGAGCGGAGCAATGCGGGTGAAACTGCGCGGCACAGCTAGATTGTGATATTACATATCAATTTAGAGATCGACAATGGAAATATGTCTGGGCATACCGTACATGAAAACATTTGACATGTCCTTTAAGCTGTCTGTCAAACAAAATCTCTGTCAAAGCTTTTGATCATACGGGAGAGTGGACGAGGGTCAAACTTGTCATGTTACATTGAGAGTGAAATTGGGCTTTATAGTACACGCTTTCACATTTTACGAAAAATAAAATTGTCAAGTTATTTCACAAATATACAATTGTTACCTTATTTTATGGCTCACTCGTCAGTTAACTATTGAGGAAGATAGAGCTGTTCTATTTTTTTTCGGATATTTTTACGGAACATATTTATGTTGTTGTACTATTCGAGGTTTCATGTGAACAAGCTGTCTATCTTGGTATATTAGAAAAGGCTTTGTTATTGAGGTTCCAAGAATTTTATTTTGTTCTAATAGAATTCTTGTCAAGCAGTCTTTCGAGACCAAATGTTTATCTTGATTAACATCTCAGTCAGCCTAAATATCTCAAATTAATAGCAAGTGATCATTCAATATTTATATAAAAGGTTTTAATATTAAAGTATTTAATCCTATAGAACACATAATATAACTGCTGTATTTTATAAACCACATGGAAAAAAGCTATGCGAAAATCATTTTATGTATTTTTTAATTAAAAAATGTTTAATTGAGTAGGTGGTAGACCTTATATAGTATAACTATATTTGAGGCGGCCTGTGCAGTCGAGATACATGCTTGAATGCAAGTCAAAGGGAGTCCTTTGACGCCAAGCCCTTAGCAAGATACGACTTAGGCCTTACATTCAGCTGAGTTGAACTGTCAAGTAATTAAGGTCAAATGCTGGATAATTTTAAAGACTTGCGAAGGAGAACAAAAGCATGAATAATATGAAAACACTGTTTGAATTTAATAATAATTCTGATCCAAATTAGTTAATAGTGGCCAAATTATTTATGTAGAAGATAAAAGCCATTCTCCATTTTATCAAATATGCACGGAAGATTTAAGCTGCAAGTTAGGTTGCTGTTACTGCGGGTTTTCCGGAAAACTAGTTTTAGTTCTGAAATAAATTGTTCAGATACTTTTAGCTGGCGAGAAAATGAACGCTATGATCGTAATTTACGTAAAAATAACTTCGTATTTTATTGCACGCCTCATAAGCGAAGCGTTGAGGTGGGTACTACTGTCACTTCGCGCAAAACATCTGATTTTTCAAACTTAAAATGTCTTTATGTATCATACATTGCACTTGTAAGATAATACATACACACACATATTAAGAAAAAACACTATTTTTAACGTTCATGATATTTTTGATGTCATTTTTGTTATTTAAACTAGTTAAAAAACAGTTTAAAAAAGTTCTGTCTTGGACGTCCGTGTGTCTGTATGTGCGGATCCTTTTTCTTGTTAACACGATAGCGACCGAAATAATCGAGTCTTTTTTTTTCTCTTACGCTTGAGTATGCTCAGGAATAGAACCCTTTCATTTTTCAGGGTCTGATTCGATGTGGTTTAATTGTTATTAAATAAACAAAAATAATTAATAAATATTTATTAAAAAAAATTTTTTTCTAATAATATATTTACTTTTAATAATTGTTTTGATACAAATAAACTATATAGAATTTAACATCTGTTTTGTCACACAAAAATTTATAATGATATTATTAACCTGAGAAGCGTAATAACATTCCATTCATTGTGCTATAATCCTGTGGAGATCAAATTATACCACAAAAGCGTTCGTGGTTCCCGATTGCTTCAAAACTGTGCCTGATTATTAATTTACCTACAATTTTCCCCGACATATAACCCACATATTTACGCCTCATTAGTCGATAAACAATACAGTAACCTAAAACCACTACACAAGGGACATGTAAATTTATTACACCGGGAATCTTCCATGGCTTTAATGTGAGATCATTATCCGTTTTAGGTCACACTCTATATTAAGGTATTAATAAACCGATATCAGAATTGAGTATGCTCTTACGTAAAAATTTGAGGTGCTACGCTATATTATGAACAAAACTTGAGCTGTCACGTGGGGTTGCGTTATCAGCTTTTTTTGAGTTTAGTGTAGGTAATAATAAACAACACTCGGCTCTTATGAGCGCACTTGTGACGTAACCGCTAGGCATGATCGTCTCCCAAAAAACGACATCTAAGTTCCCGCCGTTAGGGGCGATCTCATGTGTTTATTAATCCGCAAACTAAACTCGGTATCAACTGATTTCGTACTTGAACGCGAGTATGACACCGCTTTATTAATACGGGCCTAAATGTTTGACAAGTAATTATGGATCGTCTTTACCAAACTCGTTGTTATGAAAGCTTTTCTTTTGGGAATTACCAATTTGGTATAAGCGATCATTATTCTCATTACCGATCCATTAGCTTTGTCGCTGTTACAATTTCTTTGATGATTCTCTCATTAACTGTCTTGGTTCGATACAAATAATAATAATATAAATACGTATACGTATTCATAAAAAGTTCAAATATTGGAATAGCATTTTTGTGTAGTTAAAAAAAACCACTGCATTGCGTTAAACATAATACAATACTAGATGCATAAAATACGGTAAAATGTTTACATTTTTTAGAGACAACCTCAACCCATGCAAGAGAAACACAAAATAGAGCTATAAATTCGCAGTAAATGTTCACTGTAAAGCGATTAGGAACTTTATAAGTTTGCGCAGAATGCTTTGAGCCCGAGAAAACAATAACATAAAAATTTACAGTACCATTGTACGCCACGAGTTATGCAAGAACGTGCTAGATTTTGTAGTATTTTTATTTATTTGTATTCTTTGTTCGAAATTGGGCTTCTTATTGCATATTAATATTGCATTTGGAACCTGTATGGTATTGAAAAACGATTTGGTTTATTGGGGAGACCTAAACAGAGACAATTGCCATAAAATGAACAGATATTTTAGTAGTCTATAAGATTTTACTGTTATGCATCGTCATTACAATGTTATTAGAAATTAATGAAGTATGCTGTTAGTGGTTTTAAGGAATATTCAAAAAATGGCCGCGGTTTTGCTCGTGTAGTCGAAGGAAATTCGCATGGAAATGTGATGTTGCATAGCGGTTAAAAGTAGCTTATGTTACTCTTTTGACCTTCTTATAAGACAAACTACTTTTCAGATAAAAAAAATATTTAAAAGCACTGCATTACGACGTGAAAAAAAGCAAAACACACTTTTGCATTTATTAGTGATACGCAAATTGTAAATCAGTTTAAGTAAACGCACAGAATTCAGCACACACATGGATTCAGATTTTAGACGATAGCCTGTCATATTTGCGATTCGCAAAGCATTGCAGCATTTTGCGTGATTACAAGATAGCTTCATGGAAATCGTAATTAATTAGCTGTGGATAATGAACATGAAATATATACCGGTAAGGTAACTGAGCTTTTCGGATATTTTACGAAATTGCTATAAATTTTGCGTGGTTGGTTCTTTGTTGATAATTAATATAAAACATTTTTTAATAAAAATAATGTTGCGATTTTAAGTATGCCATTTGTGACGTTAATTAAGTAATTAATATAATAAAAACCCTGAACAATTTTAGCGGTACTATAATATTATGTGAAGTGCCAACTTTTGAATAATGCTCATCTTCCTTTTTTATGTCGGTTCAAAAGATTCTAACAACATTGCTAATATAATTATACCTACATTGAAAGATGGGTTGTTGTTGTTTGAAATCTGGGTTGGATTATAATAATATAGGTAAGTAAACATTTCTTGTTCAATTATTATAATGTATTGTGAGATGATCTTACGCGCGCATAAATTTATGCCTTTGATTATTTTGCAGAATGTGTGGATTCGATATTAAATGAAAATATATTGTGTGATATTTTTTTTATTTGTTCATTTTGTTGTATGCTTCACAAAGATTATTTTTTTTGGCTGTAAATTGTTTGTAGTAATAAATATATTTTTTCCCTATTTTTTTCTCTCTGTGTTATGAATACGTTTATAAATTATCAAGTTTTCTTTGTTAAAGATAATCGGATTAAGAAAAAACGCAATTCAAAATTCGCTATTAACGATTCATAAAAATAGTGCATTCCTTCATATCTGATAAAAAAATTTTGTTGCTAATAACGTAGCATTCATATAAATAAACTACGTCACCAATTACTTTCTGCATTCCAATAAGCGATTATTAACTTTAGCAGCGCTTGAAGCGGTTCAGTTACAATGTTATTAGTTTCTATTGTTGCTCTGTGGATAATTATCTATGCAAAACAATTCAACTGAACTTAATTGCATCTAGTATTTGACTATTTGTTGGCTATATTAAGAGCGGATATTGAATTTCTGAATTAACTGAAGAGGATCATGGTGTATTTACCTACAAATTCGTGTTTGCTATTTGCCTCGTGACTCGACGATGTTTCATCGAAACATTCGTATACGAGTATCGACGTCAACTTTTGTTCGAACTACAATGGTTCGCGCGAAAGTTGAAGTCCGAAAAACTGGTCTACAAACGAATACGAGTAGTATTGCATTATTCATACACTATGCGTGTTCGTCATTCGCACATCGCTTCTGTTCGAACAGCGAACAAATATTTTATTTTAAATTACTTATTATCTATAGCTACATTAAATATTACAATAATTGAGCAATAACGTAAATGAGGTCAAGCTGCCTCAGCAGTATTATCGTGCGATGGCCGAGCCGGCCGGAAAGCGCAGTTCTTCCATAGCAGCGCCCGAGTGCTAATCTATCCGAATCCGCGTAAATTATATATAATTATTAGCAGTATTAAAAGTGTTCCCAGTTGTCCCATAATATCATAGCATTAATAGCAGCTTTAGCGCGACCTATATACAGTCCACATTCGACTCGTAATACGTAAACCGTACAGCTTCGCTGTTCGCGAGATACTATAAATGCATCAAGAGTGTACAGTACGGTTTCGACGTACGATTCGACATAATGTATTCACAATAAATGTATCACATATAGTTATTATCTTATGTAAGTTGTTTGTTGTGTTGTAACTTGTAACCATGATTAATTGCAAATAAATGATTTGATTTGATTAAGTCGTCGTACGTACGATTCGGTTGTAGTAATTGTTAATGCTTTTGTATTCTACACATAGTAAAATGCTAAACTAGAATAGGTATCAGTAGATACTCTAGTTTAGCATTTTCATACTCTCCATGTTATCAGACGGATACTGCAAACTGTAAAGCCCAAAACAAGTGTAGCAGTGTATGCCACATTTCGGGTACTCAAATATGACAGTACTGTATGAACCAAGTATGAACTCATCTCTGGTTTGCGTTGTTTCAAATTTCTAGTCCGTTGAAGTGTGGTAACAGAGGTGTTTTAATATGCACCAAGTAATTGCAGCTGGGATTTTTCGGTGTATATTCTCTCCTTGTTCACGTTAGGTTAAGATTTCATGTTTTGTACATGAAAGCGAATGACTGTGTAACTGAAGTAGCCAAAAAGTAAGAGCACTTTATAGACACGACTAAAACAGATTTTTATAACTATGTCATAGATAAAGTTTTCTTCTATTTGGCGATACAAAGAAATCATATAGATAAAGCCAAGGTACCAATAGTCTTCAAGTGGAATAAAAATAAATGTAATAGGTATTATTTATATGTAATACATAACAATTATTTTCTTCACGCAATTTATCCATAACTGGATACAATGGATTGTAAAATTATGAATTCATTATCGTAACCTTAGAACATTAGGGAATAATGAGAATTTATATTTATTAACTTGGACGTAAATAAGATAATATTTTGAAATAATAACGAATAGGAAATATCTCCTTTGTGTTTTCCTGAAATTTATTTCTAAATGTCATAAGATAATAATATTTAAACATATTACCAACCTCCTTGTCTATCACGAAACAACAATATTCTTCTCTAGAAATAATTTTCTTTGGAAAATTGATAAGCATATTATCTAGGCAAGAATATAGAAAATAATCGCCGAGGAATACATCTTCTCCATGCCCTATTTTCGGAGTTTAGTTATAAAAATGGATAGTATTCAGTAAACAGCTTATAGGTAAAGAGCTTATGATGTAGAAGAAAGTATTAAACTTGTTGAGTATGTTCTGGTGCAGTTTCGATTTACGTATTTATAAATAAAAGGCATTCTAGCAATAATTATGGATCTCAAACTAAATACTTAAAATCATTGGATGGTAATTTTAGGATAAATTTAGGATTCAATGAAAATCTTAATTTATTATTTGAAAGGTTTAAAAAAAGGTTAAGATAACAAAACGTGGATTTACACATTACCTACCTAAGGATAACATTTCTATTTTTGTTTACGGAAATGTGTGTGTAAAGGACCGTGAAATAACGATAAATTTTGAGCGTATACACCGCAGTATTTGTTCTAATATGATATATTGCTCACGGCTACAAAAAATACATTTCCTTTAAGTAAAAGATATGGGAATACGCGATTAAAACATATAAAAGATTTGGAAATAGCATTCATAAGATGTGTTATTTTAACGAGTACCTAAATTTATAATTTTGCAGATACGAGCATGTAGAGGGAAAAAGTATTAGATACAGTTTTAAATCTTGCATTGAATGAATACATTTTCGGAAATCTCCATAAGAAACTTGATATTAACGTTAAAGTTTTACTTTATTATGGTGTATTAAATATTAATGCTTAGATTAATGTAGTGCAATGCTTTGAATGTAGAAACAAAACGTTAATAACAACATATCTAATGCTGAACACATATTACATAACATAAGCACCAACTGCACAATAGTAAATAATTTGTCTACGCATGTATAGATTAATCGTGTTCCTAATTGTTCTCTACGTCATGATTAATTGCATCGCCCGTTTCTTCGATTCGAATTAATCGTATTGTTCCTGGATTGAATACTAAACGGATTATTACAACAACACATGGCCAAGTTTATTGTCTTTGATGACATAAACGTTAAAGGTCAGTGCTATGAGCTATCGGTCAGTACACATAGTTTATTATAACAAGCGGGTGACCGTTGACCTCGTAATGTACCACGGTGTTACGTTCCTAGAGCTTCAGATTAGGAGTGATTGGCGTATGCGAAATTCGATTAAGGGTCAGCTCACACCGAGACGCGACGCGGCGCGACGCTGCGCGCACATTTTTCATAGAGCGACTCAGAATATACTTTATTCACTACACGAAAAGATACACATTGCTACGCCGCGAGGCACCTCGAGGCGCAGCGCTGCGTGGTGCAACGTAATCTGAATTCTCACAATGTAATGTGTATCTTTTCGTGTAGTGAATAAAGTATATTCTGAGTCGCTCTATGAAAAATGTGCGCGCAGCGTCGCGCCGCGTCGCGTCTCGGTGTGAGCTGACCCTAATGTGCTATTAAAACTCAAGGATATGTAAACGATGTTGCCGTGCTTCAGTTTTACGGGTTACATAGTTATCGAGTTCTCCCTTCTAATTTTTATCTTTCTCTTTCATGTATGGTGGGACAATGTAATATTTTTCTTAATATTCATATTTCATATTATACAAAACATAGTTATTTATTTAATGCTGTATTACCTATTTAGAAAAATAAAATCCGATATTATGTACCTTCAATTGTAGAACTAAGAGTTACATAAAAATTTGTTACCTCTAAGTTTTATAATCGACTACTGCGGTCGACAAGCCTGTGTTTGATTGTTACCAAGTAGACATGATATTATTAGATACACCTGTAGGTAATACCTTACTTCACTTGCAAGACAAAACTGCTCAAATAATATGTATGTGTATGCTCAAATATGCTTCACGTATTCTGTTGATGAAAGAGAGTATTATTTTGTAAATATATGAATATTCTCTGCTATATAAGAATGAGTAAGCATTAAATTGGATAAAGGTTTATAAAGGTGCGGTTTGAGAGTCTTGATGTATCGTTGAGGCGCTCACTTAACGAGTGGGGGACGTTTTATGAGCTGTTTTATGACACTGGACATTGTAAACTTACATTAAGATTTAAGTCTATAGCGTTGAGTATAATAGGACCATTGTTGGTATATTTTCCAATGTTTATCTTGGAAGTGATTTCATTTGTGAATTGTGGGAAATAATATGGACTGTTGATGATGATGAAGAGGAAATTGCATTTATTTGTGTTGTGTTTGTAGAATATCGTACGAAAGAAAAACATAAGTAATTTGCGCCAAAAAATTGAGCAAACAAAACTATGTATCTGCGTTCGACAGTTCGCGCAAAGACAGGATATCTATCTGTCGGGTCATATAGTGTTTCTATAAGTACATACAGTGTTACGAATGTTATCTTTTATGGATAACTATAAGAATACAAATATCATAATGATTTTATATTACAATCATGTTCGTACCACGAATATATCGTTTGCATTGTCCGTTATTTACACAGACACTCTATATTTAAATTATACATACGTACTTTACTAAACAACAGTACCAATTTCTAGCAAAAATCATTTCCCTTTTTCTATAAAAACGTTTATTTATATTATTGACGAGCTTATGAGAGTAGATTAACGACAGATTAAGTAGATACTGATGACAGACCAAAGCCATAATGTCATTATAATCGAAAATCGATGACTTGCCGATTATAAAACAAAATCATTAGTCAAATTATCAGATTGTCTCTACAATTCAATTGTTTTAATAAATTGCAAGCATTTTTTATCACATTTTGAGTATACAAATTATGGCGCGGTGGCATGTAATAATACTACTTCTTTATTATACAATTGAAATATATTTTTAGTAAAATAAAAAAAAAGATTTAAAAAACACCTGTTTCGAAGGAGACCGGAAATTCTAAGAAAAATCTAAGAAGGTATTAATGTAAGAGCGCGTTCGGAGAAAGATCGTTTTTAATAAGGAAATACTTTGTTTTCTTATATTGATATTCTTTGAAGTTAGAATGAAAATAAGAGGAATGCACTCAATGCATATTCTTCATTATTAAACGTATTCTTTAGCCTTTTATATTATTCATTTCCTTTCATAAATTGTTTAGATATACTTATGGAAAATATAAAGCATGATTTTTTTATTTTCAACTTATCTCACAATAAGAAATATATTCACAAATAAAATATTAAATATTTTATTATGTGTATAAAATATTTTTCCTTTACTGTTTAAAGTTCCAACAATATTTATAGAATCCTCATTCGTGTTCAATATTTATGATCATACTGAAAATATCGTTTCTTGGCTAAGTACGAACATTAAATTTATCTAACCACGAGATTTTCAAAGTAAAAATAAGACGTATCACGTATGTGCTATTGTTTTTTAAAGAAATATACAAGGAAAGCCATTCAATATAATAAAAAACAGGAAGGTTAACTTACCAATAAGTTTTGTTTATTTCGATTGTTGTAGAATTTGTGCTTTTAATAAATTTTTACACCAATTTAATTTTCACACTTCAATATTTTATGAATCTATGAAATTCCCTTTCTATCTAAATATACACGACGCGAAAAGAAAGTATTCAGAGAACCGGAAAATATCGTAGATAAAAATCACACACACAACTTTCCGTCATGGCTGTTGGAAATGCACTGAAACATTTGGCCTTTACGGACAGGGAATTTTCAGTTATCACACCCCAGCCTATTTACTTGTTTATCTCAACGTCCTCCACGCGTGGTTCACCCGACTTTCTCTTTAGATAAGGATCCTAAGTGAAATTTTTTCACGTTGTATTCGGACGTTTGCTTAAAGGTTTTTGTTCAATTTCGGTAAAGTATTCTTTTCAGACGCGTCGTTCTGTATTCTTGTTTTCGGTTTGAATACAACGTCTTTGATAAGGAATTTATACACAATGTAAAAATTTAATGTAGAGAATTTACGAACGTTTTTAAATACAATTTACTTTTATTGAGACAACTCAAAGTATTTCAAAAGTACTTGACTTTTTAACTTTATTTTATCGGACGTTATTGGAACTGGGAGGTTTATAGACGCGATTTTTATTCAGTTGTATTATTATTGGGTATTGTGAAATGGGTGGCCCTTAAGTGTAAAGGATCGTTAAGAACTCTCGTGAAAGCGAACGGCTGGTCGTAACTTAATGACGAAGCACTTTTGATGATAAGATGTCCTTCAATATTTTGCAAGGCTATTTTGTTGTATACACAATAAACCATCGATGGAACATGCTTTGGTAGGAATTAGGTCACACGGGCATACGGCAGGCTAACACGATCTCACAAAAGTTCGTTAAGGTAGTAGAATATTTACAGTATTCCGAGGTTGAACTTCATTTAATATTTCATTCGCGGGTTTCGCCTAATTTACACATCGCACATACACACTGTTTTATCTATTTTGAGACTGTCGAGTACATAATATTATGATTACGATATTTTTTTATATCGAAACAGATATTCGACATCATATGAATATCTAAAACATTTGACACGGCCTGCCGATAGAAGAAAAACTAAGTCTCAATATGACTTTTACGTATTAACGTTAATTGTTGTTTTACCATTTAATTAGAGTCAAGAATCAAGATCGATTTTAAAGAATCAGGCTTTATTTTTCTAAGGTTTTACTAAATATCTTTAACATAATTTATAATGAGCAAAGATAATGTAATAGAAGATGCTATAAATACAACCAACTAGTGTTATCTATAAGGAAGTATCTAATTAATTGTACAAGATTACATTATTCGAGTGCACAGAAGTGTACACAATACAGTGTTGATAAAATGGGAACAGTATGTTTAGATTATATAAAAATTAATTAGATATTTATGAATATAAACATAGACGATTTATCGATGAGTAACTAATATAATTATATAAGTCTGTTATAGATTCAATCGCGGATTTTGAAAATAATTCCTATAAGCTAATAACGCTGAAGGAACATCGTGAGGAAATCGGCATGTCCAAGTTTTAAAAATTCTACCACATATGACATCTGCCGACTGCCACTTAGAAGTGCTTAGAAAGCGTGGTGGATTATGAACTGAACCCTCATAGGAGACCAGCGTCTCTGTAGCGTGAACATAATTATCATATTGTATGGGTTGTTGATAATAATATCAAATCATCCTATACTATAAGATTATAGTCAAAGATTGTGAGGATGGATGTATGTGTATGTATGTTTGTTACTCTTTCACGCAAATACTACTGAATAGATTACAAAGAAATTTAGCACATACATAGAGGATAACTTGGATTATCACATAAGATAGGTTTTAAGCCGGATATCCCACGGGAACGGGGTCCTATATACGGATTATTCTTTGAACACGCGTGCGAAACCATGGGAGGAAAGCTAGTCACTTGTAAATTAAAAAAAAAAAATCAAAATAGACAATATTCTTATATCATCAAATTTTTTTTTAAATAATTAGGTACTATTTTAATGAAGTAGAGCAGCTACTAATGAAACGATAAAAGTTATAACCTTTCGCTCGCTTTGGTGAATGAGTTATTAATTTAATTACAAACCTCATTAGTATTATATTAAAACGGTGATTGATTGCTTTCCATTAATTAGATGCTTATTTAATAAAGGAATACCTAATTTTTTGGTAATGTTAAATTTTCTCAACGTCAAAATGTAGGTAGATCTCTGTTTCTGTTTTTAATAACAATAAATAATAATTTATTTTCAGATACATACATCTATTCTCTACAAACAAATATGATGAATTACAAGTATTTTATACAAGTATTGTGGGAAACATAATATTAATACCATAATGCGAAATTCAAATAATGTTATTCTTAGGGGACATTGACCTCTATGGGACTACAATAGAATATTTAGGTGGCGAAGAAAACAATAGAAATTTATAAGGTGTTTTAAATAGGTGATTAAAATAATTGCAATTATGTATATGAAATTAATATCTTCTTATATATAAAATTCTCGTGTCACAATGTTAGTCTGCATACTCCTCCGAAACGGGTGGACCGATTCTCATGAAATTTTCTGTGCATATCGGGTAAGTCTGAGAATCGGCCAACATCTATTTTATATATATAAAATTCTCGTGTCACAATGTTAGTCTGCATACTCCTCCGAAACGGGTGGACCGATTCTCATGAAATTTTCTGTGCATATCGGGTAAGTCTGAGAATCGGCCAACATCTATTTTTCATATGTACCACGGGCGAAGCCGGGGCGGGCCGCTAGTGCTAATGTATATTTATACATATAGTTGGCGATTAATGGTTGATGTGATAGTATGATTTCTTTTATATCTAATCGACCCAAGTAGGTAGTCCCTATCTACATGAGTCGATACATAATATTTTTTATTAAACAAATTGTACTTTGAAGTAACATTACAATTATCCTTACATAATTATTATGTAGAGACAAATAGAGGTAAAAAAACGATGGTAATATTTAAACTACGATTAAGCAGATATCAAATGCAAACAATTATCTCGACCGCTTCTCGATTTTGTTCAGTGAGTCTATCATAATTATTGGTTCAGTGTAATTGGAATCATCTATAACACTCTGCCATGTAAATAAATAAATAAGGCAATACATCAAACCGTCAAAGTTTGCTCCATCAATCAATGTACTTACCTTACGTGACTTGAATGATTTTTTTTAACGAAAATTACTAAGAAAGGCTATTTCCCAATGTATTTGTGCTGTTTAATAGAACTAACTACCCGATAACATGGTTATAATTTGATTTTATTCACGCATAGTCAGGTTACGGCGGTAAATCTGTAAATTGAACGCAAAATAATATACTGGAAAATACGTTTAGGAATGTTATTTATGCTTTCGCATATACGTTAAACGTTTTTTAACCGTTAAATGGTGTCTTTACTTATTTTAACACACAGAAAATTAACTTTACCGTGATGCAACGTTAGACTATAATTTTAATCTAAATGAAACTGCAGTTTGCTACATTTTCGTAGAAAAAAGTGACTGTTTCTTTAACAACATATTTTTTCTTACATTTTACTAAGAGCAACTTAGGTATTTGTAATTTAAATATTTTAATATAAAGCGCAGTCATTTTTTACATACATTCTTTTTCAGTATTAACATTATTTTCCCAGCTGCTAGGTACGCTTTTTAATAAATATCCGAAACGAAACGAAATAGCGTCATAAATTTTGGTGCCTGGAGTTATCTTTACGGAATACGTATATCGTTTTTTATAGAAATACAATGTATTTTTAAATTGATACAGTATTTGTATATGTATGTCCCTTTATACGTTCTTTTATACGAAACGATTCGCTATTAAAAATCGATTTACAAAAATGATTTAAAAAGGAGACAGGTAAAGTTAAAACGGTTAGAGTGAAGTGAAATGATACCTTGTTCATTAATTTGATTGGTTGATGGCAGTCTGTGCAAGACATCAAACTGGTTATGTACTTACTAAGTATAATTGATTTAGGGGATTCGATAGCACTTATCCGCAATAATGGACAATATTTTAGGGATTCTTTGATAAATGCGCTTGCAGAGTCTTTATTGAGGGATCACGTTGCTGAGTGTAACAAATTATTTGAATTGCGACACGTGACTGCTGATGAAATTGTTAAAACTTTTAAAACATTAAATTTAAAAAAAACATGTGATCTCTGGGGTATGTCTGTAAATTTAGTAAATAATATCATAGAAAACATTGCCAATCAACTAGCGTTTATATTTAATCAGTGTTGCGACTGTGGTATTTTCCCTGATTTACTAAAGTTTAGCAAAGTTATTCCTTTATTTAAAAGTGGTGACCAAGAAGACAGTAATAACTATAGGCCAATTTCCATATTACCAACTTTGAGCAAAGTCTTCGAGAAACTAATTTTAAACCAATTAAATAGTCATTTTGCATCAAATGGTTTACTGCACGCCAAACAGTATGGTTTCACAAAGGGGCGCTCTACCACTGATGCCGGAGTAGATCTTTTAACACATATATACAAAGCATGGGAAAATTCAAAGAATGCTTTGGGGATATTCTGCGACCTTTCTAAGGCTTTCGACTGTGTAGAACATTCCACTCTATTACGGAAACTAAATTTTTATGGTATCAAAGGTTTAGCTCAGGATCTCATAGCTTCATATCTTCAGAACAGGGTACAAACCGTTGTCGTTAATGGAGAGAAATCTCGCGGTGCGCCGATTAACATAGGTGTTCCGCAGGGATCTATCTTAGGACCGTTTTTGTTCTTAGTGTATATTAATGACCTACCTTATTATTTGCAGGATATGTGTGAAATAGTATTGTTTGCAGATGACACCTCATTAATTTTTAATGTGGATAGACATGACACAAATGTTGACGAAGTAAACTCTGCTCTTTTACGCATATCCAATTGGTTTAATGCTAATAATTTACTATTAAATACAAAAAAAACTAATTGTGTAGAATTTATCCTCCCAAATGTAAAAAAGGTGAAAAGGAATATTATTTTAAACGGGGAGGTATTATACCCTGTGGAATCGACTGTTTTTCTTGGTTTGACATTAGATGAGAAGCTTCAATGGGGGGCCCATGTTACCACCACCGCTGCTAAGCTCAGCTCAGCTGCATATGCAGTTAGAAGAATAAGGCATCTCACCGATGAAGAAACGGCTAGATTGGTTTACTTTAGCTACTTTCATAGCATAATGTCCTATGGAATCCTGCTATGGGGCAGGGCTGCAGATATAGAAACTATATTTATATTACAGAAAAGAGCCATACGCTCTGTATATAATTTGCGTGCTCGAGACTCACTAAGAGATCTCTTTAAGAATACTGGTATCCTTACTGTACCGTCGCAGTATATATTTAATAATATTTTATATGTACATAATAACGCTTACTTACACACAAAAGTAGGAGATAGACATTGTTATGACACAAGAAACAGAAATAAAATTGAAATGCCATTATTCCGGCTAGCTAAAGTTAAAAATTCATTTATGGGCCAAGGCATACGCTTTTACAACAGAATTCCTCATAATATTAAAGAGTTTAGTAGTTCCAAATTTAAATCTTATATAAAAAATGTACTTGTCAAGAGAGCCTACTACAGTATTAAGGAATATATGGAAGATAAAAACCCATGGAGGGTTGTCGCGTAAAAACCACAGGACAGTTCTTTGGTATATTATGATAATATATTATGATATTACATATTATGTAATTTGTAAAATTGTAAATCTGACATGATTAAAAAGAGCAACTATGGAGTTTCTTGCCGATTCTTCTCCGTAGATACTGCTTTCCGAATCGGTGGTAAATGTTAAAAACATGTACTTAATGACGTTTCAAAAGTGCTTCTAGAAGAAGTCTAATTGAATAAATAAATGTTTGAGTTTGAGTTTGAGAATGATTATCGTATTGTTAATTCATTTATCATCAGAAATAATAAAATATTTGTAGTATTTTGTCAAATTACCTAATTATACTATAAGTAACATGTAATATATAAATAATAAATATATTTTTCAAGATATTTATGATTAAAAATAACCCACCCACGATGCCATTTCACTGCTTCGAAAATTTTAAAATTGTTGAACGGTATCGCATTTCACATCTATTTTCGTATTTTAGTTTTAGCCTTGTTTTTAATATGTAACTGGATCCATTTGAGAATTCCATATTAAAATGTTAACATCCTCATATAAGATACAAATGGGCTGTTTTCCGCCCATATCACTTCAAAATACGTAAAGGTTCATAACACAAGAGAACCGTGTTTGGAAAACATTGACCTACGCGGTAAAATGCTTCGGTAAATATTTTCTATTTTAACATTAACCTGAACCAATGTTTATTTAGGTTTGGGTATAATTTTAAAGAAAAACAACTCAAAATTAACATTTGCATGGGCATGAGTATGGACTTTATTAAATTAGCCATATGCCTGTTTTGTAATTTATCTTACATTTTTTCTATATTATTTTGACTCTAATTATTTTAAATGGTTGAACCCAATTCCATTAAACCAGTAAAATATTGGTTGTTGTGCATTATTGACTGAAAACAAAATGAACACATTTTGTTTAGATATACTAGGTACATACTTTTAAGATCAAGTATAAAACACAATACCTATCCGATTTATGACTTTTATATAAAGGTAATCTTCTATTTTATACGTTTTGTCTCCTTCAATATCAACAAATGTAGCACAAAATCTCTAATTATATGGTTTGTGCTCATCAATCAAACGTAATCCTACTGTCTCCGCCAGGCAATAAAACGACAATCACAATCGAACGTATCAAAGTACCAAAGAAGAAGATATTCGAAATAAAATCCTATTGCTTACGATTTAATTGGTCTCCCTTATGAGGAATTAGACGTTAATTGGAATCAATTTGAATTCGCGTAAGTAAAGATTTTATTAGCATGATATGTTTTATCATTTTAGTTTTCAATAATACATATTACCTTACTTCAGTATTAGCTCCACGCGAGTAAAATGACAATTTTTATGCACATTAGCTAGCGACATCAGTACAAATCGGCTTACACAATGTAGTATTAACATGTCCATTAACATTCGCAGTAACGAATGTATTGTCTGCCAAACTAATTTTAAGCATTTATTTTGACAAGCATGTTAACTTTTGTTACTTATGAATTAGTATGTTTTGGTTTATCTTGTTTATTTAGTAATTTAGCCTGTTTGTCTTAGTTTTAGCAATGCTACGAAATGCTTTTTTAAGCCATATGCTACATTTTCATACATTTTTATAATTTTTCATGAAGCTTTTAACCTATGATATGTCACGAAGTAGAAAATATTTAAACAAAAATATATTGTAACCTCTCGCAAAAAAGCTGTAATTTCTCATTATAATAATTTCTTATTCAATTTCACCTTTACGAGCAATTTATCTTCAAAATTGTACGCAATATTACGATAATTTCTCATTTATGATGAGAAATGTACGTGTTACTATTCCGGATGGTAAGTACTCTTAATAATAGTTAGTTAGAACAGTTCAATAAATTAGATAGTCCTAAGTCCCAGAATGACGTGATTCGTGCATTGTTAATGACTTCTTTGTCAACGTAATGAGTACCCTAGGAATTACAGCTAATTCAAAACGTTCTTTGTGAGCTGCGAGTGTTTCTATTAATTAACAGATAGAACGTATTAATGAGAATTCAGAAGTAACTGATATGCTGTTGTCAGATGGACTCGTTGATGATTTGATGTTTGAACAGATGTAGGATTGATTTAATTTATCAATCTATTACCTGACTAGATTTTCTTGCCAAGTATTCAATTAATTAACGTTCAGTCATTTGAAATTATAAGTGTTGTGACTGATCCGACTTTTTTATAGTTGTCGGTTCTAATATTATGTTTTGCATACGTTCCCAGACGATACAAAGGTAAGCATAATAACCTTAACAAAATGGCAGACCCAAACTAAACAAAACACGGAAAAGAGCAAATTTTTATGCAAATTTATTTGCGACGGAGATTGTTGCATCTCGTATTTCAGAAACAAAAGTACATCCATGTGGCGGACGTATTCCCGACAATAAACTGTTCTGAAGCATTGCCTTCGGCGTTTCATCATTGTAAAGTGGAACGGCCAAGCGAGCATTACGGAACATTTTATATTTAAGAAACGTGGAAATGAAACTTATGTAGTTCCGTTCTTGTATTAAAATTTATAGTACATTTCATATGAATACTTATATAATATAATCTATTTTTAGTGATATTTTCTTGTGTGTCCAGTGAATACAGCCGAGTGGTTATTATTTCTAGGAACTAAGCTTTCGTTCAATATAAGCGTGGGTAGTATTTAATCATATAGGTGTATAAGCGCATTTCATAAACCTTTGAATGGTTCCTTTATTTAATATACCGCATTATGTCCAATTATACATTTATACAAGGACTTAATATAATAGAAATGGCAAAGGTTAAAAATAACTAGTTAAAAAAATTGCAATTACTTTGTCTTATGTCCAAAGGGATACAAGTTTTCTCTTTAATTCTAATTGTACAGTCAATATTACTTATATGAGGAAAATGAGTTTGTTTATTATGGATGTATTCAAAGAATCCATTACAGTATTTAGTATGGGCGTATGTGTGCCGTATTTCGCGAAAAGGACAAAAGTTTTTGTTTACATAAACATACGTTTTGTTTTGCTATATCCATACATTTTGTTTGCTTGTGTTATTTTGACTCAAGTACCTATTTAATTTTTTTGTATTTTTTAGATGAGTGGGATTGTATAGTTTGAATTATTTGTTCTCTTTTATTACTTGATATTATAATTTTAACACGATGCGATACATGTAAACCGCTAATTATTCTGTATGTATATATCAAATATTATGTTTGAAAATAAAACAAATACTGCGTTCATAATGTTCTTTGAAATTGATTCATAAATCAACAGTACTTTGAAAATCCGGATCCGACCTCTTTCTTATTACCGTTTTTCCATCGTAAAATGTTCCTTATATACATTTCCCTTCCACTCTTAACCGTTTATTTCTATATACTATTTATACAATAAATATCTACCAAAAAATAAATGAAATGCGTTTATCATCGAAATATACAAACCTATTTCAGGTTCTAATACCTTGCCGCCCCAGCAGACGTTGTTGTGCTCTATTGCCCCTTTCCATTTTTTCTCTCTATATAAGAACAAAAACGTTAAAAAATATAATTATATAAATAATATTTCAATTTATAGCTTGAAAATTGTTTGAAAGCCTCTTGGGTCAAACTAAATGTCACAATATTTGCGAAAAGGCTTATCTACGTTGATGCAATTAATGCAAAGCACTTGAGTAGTCAAACTAAATCCTGACAGGGAGATGTCCAGAGGCGCCTTGCTCATATAACACGATTATATGCACGGATGATCCTTCCAAATCTATATTATGGTGTAGCTTATATTTTTAATAACGATACACACACATAATGACATATGATTTCGGAAATACATAGAAAAACATATTAAAATGATGTATGTAATGAATCTAGACATATTGATAGAAAAAAATTTTGATGTTCGTGATTAAAAAGCGCCTAAAAATTATCAAAAATTTAGAGTAAAAATCAAACATACGAACTTTCAAAAATCTGTCTTCAAAAGCGAAAATAATATAAATTCTAATACCACATATTTTGTTTAATGAAATAATGTTTCATAACACAAGTTTATGTAATTGTGTATGTAGAATTCAAGACACTGTTACCAACTAGATACAATATACAGAAACAGTTCTTGTGAAAGCTTCACTCAAGCCAGGCTTAATTTGGTATTGTTGACAAGATCCGTGTATCTCATACTGTGACGAGGGTCCGGTGATAAAGTCAAGATGGACACACAGTCCGCCTTGGGATCAGGAATGAGAAAACAATAACATTATCTGCCTATTTTATGAATTCTTACTGGATATTGGAGTAATGAATATCAAATGTTCTAGAACTTTGTGTTTTAATTATAATCACAGTTTTAGGAACTTACTTCTTCATCTTATCAGGATTGTCATAATATTTTATAAAAATATTAAATTGTAATATGTAAATTTTATCAAAAACACGTCAAAGCAATTTTACGAAAGATGCAGAGTATGAATATGATTGTTTATCGTTTATGTAAATTATTTTTATCTCGTTGTCTATTATTTTTCTTTTCTTTTGTTCTCATGATTTTATATTTCAAATCTTTCTTCGTTATATTATTTGGTCGTCATACCGTTTTATGTGCGTACGGAATTTATGTTATATTGGTTCGTACTTGGCGCTCCGAGCACAGGTACGTGAAGGAATTTCATATATTGAATATTATGAAAATATACTTTTATATCTTTGATATAACAAAGTAAGGGATTTTATTAAGTAGAGTATTGGTTTTGTACCCTAGCTGGTTATATTCGGCTTCATTTTTATAAATATTTGATGTTGGTCTTTTGATATATGCTTTTATGATCAGTAAATTAATATCTTTAAAGTATTAAGGTTTAATTCTATACCTGCTGGGCTTTTTTGGTAAATTATATTTAGTTTACATATATATGGATGGTAAATTATATTTAGTTTACATATATATATAAAACAGTTTTACCTTAAAATACAATAGAATCATATTATGTATGATTTTAGAATTTATTATAGGTAATTTAGCCCTAATAAATCGTAAAGTAAAATTTTGTTAGCAGAACGTTACATTTCGTTTACGCAGTGGAAAATTGAATGATAGTAAAGTTTCCATCAAAGTTTATTTGAAACGTAGACATGATGTGTGAAAAGTTTCGGTAAACATTTTACATTTTTGACAGATATTGCGTTTTAAATTTCGATGTAAATATTAAAGACATAAGACATTCTAATAATTGCGAATTGGAAGATATTATTTCAAACTATTAGCACAGCTATTAGTATAAATACAAATATTATGTACATGTTACAAATATGTTATTCAAGATGCTTTCGAAAAATTGTTTGCGACCAGAAACCTTATAATAAATACTTACCTAATTACGTTGCTATTTTTGCATTAACATAATATGTAGATGAGAAAAAATTCACAACAACAGAGCGAAACGTAATAAAAACCTAACTGCAACTACGGATCTAATTATCCATTCTTTATAAAATATGAATCTCTTTATACATTACTGTTCCTTAAGCAACTGGTACAATTTTTATTTTTCCAGCAATTTCATATTTTCATATTAGTTATTACAAACCTAATTTTTTAAAGAATTATTTATCTTCGTCTAGAATTTATTAATAAAGCTAAAGTCTGCCAAATGAACGGCAATAATTAATGTTTAATTTATTCACACTGAATATGGTAATTAACGATAAATTAAGCAAAGCTGAAAAGTTGATAAGCGTATATGAAGAAAAGTTCTTTGGCCAAACAAGCGGCGCTCATGCGAAGCAATATTGTTATCAGTTCTAAACTTTTAATTACCCAAGCTTAAACAAACCTTGATATATACGTTAAAGTTTAACAAAATTAAAACTATAAGTCAATTTAATTAATTTATCATTGAAAATTTAATAACTTCTTCACATATTGTTTAATTATAAGATACAAAGCAAATTATAAATAGTCAGTAAGCATCCCGTAAGACACACCTTGTTTTTATTATTACAGCATCCCATAATAAATAGCGGTATGGGATTTGGTATGTATAGTAAATATCCTATGTCTGGAACCCACAAGAGTCTCTGGATATAAGCCGCTTGTAATCGCCCGTTCGGGAAATATATTTGAAAGGTCGGACGCTGGACCGTTATTTGTAAGTCTACAACGATATGAAATGTTTTTAATATTTTTAAAATGCGATATAAATATACAACTTTTAAAATTTTAAGGGAGTTGTGACTAGAAATAAAAAAGCTCGTGTTTTGGTCGTATGAATTTGTAATATGTGAATAAGCAACGATGACGTGGTCCTGAAAACCGTAGGAACCTAGAATCATAAGTTTATGCTTTATGACAGGTTATCGCTAACTCAAACTCAAACATTCATTTATTCAATAATACTTTTTCTAGAAGTACTTTTAAAGCGTCATAACATAGTTCTACCATTTACATTATATTGATGTAATAGTAGGACTTGTTTGAAAGAATATGTGATATCGGTAAACTTAAATTCTAATAAACGGTTGTAGATACGCTACGTTACGTTCGTAGCCACAGGGAATATTTAATCGAATAGAATTTTATTTGCTTAAAAATCAAAGAGCCAGTCGCACACCGTTGAAATAATAATGCCACAAAACGATTAGCCATATATTTAGTTTGATAAGTGGCTACTCCATTTGATGATTGAAAATCAATACAATTTCGTATACTTTCAAGTTCGATTTGAAGTTCTAACAAGCCTGGGCCCGTAGACAAAGTAACAATTAAAATCCGATAACGAAGCTAGAAAAGGAAAAATGTATGGGATTGACATTAGATAGACCACGTGATCTAACGCGGCGTATGTCAATCCCATACATTTTTGCCTTTTCTAACTTCGTTATCGTTTTTTAATTGTTACTTTGTCTAAGGCCCCTGGTTTTCTTACGCTAATGGGCTCTCTTGGAAATCAAATCTACGAATCGTAGGCTTAAATGGATTCGTAAATGGTCCTATCTAATTAGTGAAATTCAAGACGAGGGATAGAATTACTTCGCAATATTGGCAGCTGGAGATATATTTTTCTTCTTTTAAAAAGGAAATCGTCAAATTGTTATGTAAATATTTGCATAGGTGAATTAGTTTCGTAAATCTTTTTGTTATTGTTTAAATACTGAAGCATAATTTTAATGGATATTATCTAAGAGAAGTTCGCTTTATTTTAGATGCCACAAACGAAACTGTTGTCATGCTTCTGAAATATTAGTATACTCATCCACGTCTCTATAGTTATGTGATTTCCCTTGAGAATGTTTTATGCGAGTAAAGTAAATCTTTAAAATCTAGCACTTCTGAAAGGTTATGTTTAAATTTTGAAATAAAAACATAACTAGTTAAAACTTAAAATGTTTTGAATAAATAAAACAATCAAGACTGAACTTATATTTATGTAGTTTGAAGTTTAGGGATTTCAGCCGCAATGTTATTCAATTTGACGTATCGAGTTGAAGACTCAGTTTATTTTAATTAATTTATCTGATAATTACTAAATTATGAGTTATATACTGTATTGCTTTACAACAAGAATGATTTAATAAACTGTATTTAACCAAACAAGAAACTCTATTGTTCGTCTCTCGGCTGAACTGAACTTGACTAACAAGCTATTAATCAATATTAATGATGTTTCATGTTTTATATAGTAATTAGCTCGAGCAACTAATTATTATATTATCTTAACCCTAAAATTTCTGATATTCTTTCATTAATTGACTCTTTTTGATGTTATCTTTAATTAACAATACAATTCTAATAACAAGTGGGCCGTCGCGTCGTTTGTTAGAAAGTTCAATTAACTTTAACGAATCTCGTTTTCATTTCTATGAGAAAGCATTTAATACATATAAAATTGAATAGCTATATTATGATTCAAATAAAATTATAGTACGCTTTCAAGTTGTCCTGAACAAGATATCTTTAAAATTGATATTTTGGTTTTATGGCATTAAAATGCTTTATATAAAGAATAGAAAAAATTCGATCACGAGGCGGGACTCGAACCCGCATCCTTTCGCGCCATTTCGGGGCGGATGCCTGACCAACTCAGCCACTCGTGACCTCGTCTAAGGGACACACCGCGCGCCATCTATTGAAATGATTAACATTTATAAATTTATATAAATTTATAAGATATCTTTAATCCTAGATTAAAACATATTTCCTGAAGGAAAATCCCTCTTCATTCTCTTAAGCTCTGTATTAGGTTTATATCTAGGTTCTAAGCAAACCCTTTGAAAGGATTTTCTATTGTGCTATAGTAATGCCACAGATTATTATTATACACAGGTAATTCAAGCAGAGATGACATAATAATATATGTACCTATACTTATATATATTATAATCTTCCTAAGTGTTGAATAAAAATGTATGTAATTCTAGAGCAAATATTAACTTATGTAATAAATAAATAACAGAATGACAAATTTATTTACATACAATTTTAAAAGAAATGCCTATATGATTCCTATATTCCGACATGCTATAGTCAATACTTTATATACGCCGTTCAATATACTGAGAATATCAATGAAGCCCAGATACATTTATACTTCCTCAACAGAAAATAAATTCATTGTCTTAAGTAATAGGTTGTAATCTAGATAACATACCGGCCGATTTGATAACCTCCTTTTTATGTCGGTTAAATAAAACAGCGTATGAATATGTATTCACAAATTTAATTTCAATCCAAAACACTTAAAAAATCTTATAAGTAAAGTAATAAGTTGTATTCTAGAATAAAAGAGTGTGTAAATATTCACAAAATCTTAACACGTATGAAATTGACTGTGTCTGAAGCAGGCGTCAAGTTAATAAAACTTACTATAGAGCCCTTGATAGAGCCCGACAAGTAATTGACGTATCTGAAAATATATTTAAAAAACCGGCCAAGTGCGAGTCGGGCTCGCGCACAAAGGGTTCCGTAGCAGCAAATATAATAAATTACAGTTAAATCAACCTATCTCAAAAACTATAAGAGATACTTTGATCAAACCAAAAATCGTTGAAAGAGTTAATTAGCATGCATCACCTCTATTTTTTTTAGAATTTTATACCCCGTAGTTATAAAAATAGAGGGGGGGGGACATACTTTTTACGACTTTGAGAGCTGATATCTCAAAAACCGTTCACTTTAAGAAAAATGTTTTTTAGAAAACTTTATATCATTTTAAAAGACCTTTCCATTGATACCCCACACGGGTATGTACATCGAAAAAAAAAATTTCATCCCTCAGTTACATGTATGGGGGGCCCCACCCCCAATTCTTTTTTTTACTATTTAGTGTCATATTTTTGTAGCGGTTCATACAACACATATTCCCATCAAATTTCATCACTGTAGTACTTATAGTTTCCGAGTAAATCGGCTGTGACAGACGGACAGACGGACAGACGGACAGACGGACATGACGAAACTATAAGGGTTCCGTTTTTGCCATTTTGGCTACGGAACCCTAAAAATGGCTACTAGTATTTACATATATAAAGAAAATATTGAATATAATGATGAGTTTCATGTTTCTTGAATTTATTATCATCTAGATTCTAGAGTCATGCATAACATAATATATTTAATAATAAGTAATTTTTGGGGATTTTAAAATCTACCCGGACAATAATAAAACCAACGAACCAGTAGGTATGTGGAATTATAATACAGTTTATTCCGTTCTGTATATTCGAAGATACAATTTTTAATTCTTCAACATATTTTATTTATCACAATGATACATTCATGGAGAATTTTCCATCACTAATAAAAATAAATAAAATAAAAATAAAATATCCTTTATTGAATTATTATGTACATTAATGGACGACTAAGATCCGTTAGGCAAAAATAAAATACAAGAGTTACATTACATTACACAGTTATTGAAATAACACAAAAAAGTATCAATTTAGAAGTTATAAATATTAACGCAGAAGCCGGGCATAAAATGCCAAGATGCTGCTACCAAAATTCGTTAAAGCATTTATAATCGAGTTACTAGAAGTAAAAAGAATATTCCTAAATCTAGCACTAAATTACAGCAAATCAATATTGTATCAATATTTCACCAAGCTTTAAATATTGACCTCAAAAACATCATACATTCGAATAAAACGCTTACAATACGAATTTCCACAGTTGGCTAAGCGCATTCAATCCTCGACTCGACTGACAGAAACTTTATCGTTGTACGACAGAGAACGTAAAACAAATGAATTGTTATAATACTTGCAGAATACGCGCTCTATTCAAGAAATGAATGAATGTGGTATGAATATTATCTATGCCATTCTGTTTAATGTAAGTTATAGCTTTAATAAAACGTTATATAAGACAATCACTTATTGTAAGACTTACGACATGCATCCAACAATCAGAAGTTTGAAACGACACAAGCGCGCCAAAATTGCAAATAATTTTCAATTTACGGTTAGATATATACTTAATAAACAATACAAATTATTTTCTATATTGATAAGGCAAAATAACGAAGGACGATTCTGGGAACATTCCGCAAACAGCTACAAATTGTAGTTTCCTTTTAAATCATTAAGCTATTGAACTCAGGATCTGTTGTTATTTTTCTTGTGTAATGCATTATATACTTACTTATTATTTGTAGTCCATATCGATACCTGTAACAAGAATATAAGTAAATATTAGAATATCTCCGTATATTTAAATACTTTTACAATAACTATAATGTCACGCAATAAAAAGTACACAATTAACGAAAAATTGTTAAAACTAATCTAGAAGTAGTAAAGCTAAAAAAAAATATATGACTGAAACGTTTTGTACTCGTAATTCGAAAATGTTGTAAAAGTACGAAGCATCTACAATGAAGACAGTGAAGCTATTGGCATTACTATCATATTGAAAGCACTGACAATAGACGAATAGAGCCATTACCGTCCCATTTTGTCCATTACATTTTTAGTAGTTCTTTTAGCGAAGAAGCCTATATTGTTCCATATTTTACGTAAGCAAATGATACCGGCTGCTGGAGCATATTGCATAATGCATATTATGTAAACTGATATGATATTGGCGCTAAAATTGAATTTCAATATGAACATGCCGCCTTAATGTAGTCAAAGGGCAGGTACATTAGCACAAAACGCGTATGTATTATATCTCTAACGGTGTCTTAATTGGACGCTAAATGCTTTACCGATCCCTTTGGTTAATAAGCCAATGATGTGTGTTGATTCCCGATGTTGACACATAAACTTTGTTAGGAGAAAACGCAATTGAGTGATGTGGTAATTCGATTATTAAACTAATTTAGTAAATGAAGTGTAACAGCGGTTAGTGGTACAGTCAGTGACATAATACATTATATACTGCGTTTTCAATTTTCATTCATATTGAGAAAATAAACTCAAGTAGAGTTACTTAATTGTCTGTCATATTATTATATTTATATTTCTAGCACGTGTGTTTTTTAGCATAATAAGCATAGCACCTTATTAAGGTTGTCAAAAAACTGATAAAACAGTCCATCAACGATGTAAGTGAACTTAGCAGATCATTTTTAGCAGATCAAAAAAAAATGTGAGTTCTTATCGCGTGCAGTTGAGTTCTACAGTTCCTGATACTTTTTAGAAATAGTTCTGGCGTTTTTACCTTAAAAAACGACATTTGAAAAAATGATCTGCCAACTTCCCGTAGCAGATCATTTTTAGCAGATCAAAAAAAAAAATGTGAGTTCTTATCGCGTGCAGTTGAGTTCTACAGTTCCTGATACTTTTTAGAAATAGTTCTGGCGTTTTTGCCTTAAAAAACGACATTTGAAAAAATGATCTGCCAACTTCCCGTAGTAGATAATTTTTAGCAGATCAAAAAAAATGTGAGTTCTTATCGCGTGCAGTTGAGTTCTACAGTTCCTGATACTTTTTAGAAATAGTTCTGGCGTTTTTACCTTAAAAAACGACATTTGAAAAAATAATCTGCCAACTTCCCGTAGCAGATCATTTTTAGCAGATCAAAAAAAAATGTGAGTTCTTATCGCGTGCAGTTGAGTTCTACAGTTCCTGATACTTTTTAGAAATACTCGCGTAAAATGAAACACTATAAAATTTATTTATGTCATATTTCATCACGCCGTAGTACCATGCCGTAGCATCATGCCGTAGCATCATGCCGCAGCATCACGCCGTAGCATCACGCCGTAGTATCATGCCGTAGCATCATGCCGTAGCTTCATGCCGTAGCATCATGCCGTAGCATCGCGCCGTAGCATTACGCCGTAGCATCACGCCGTAGCATCACGCCGTAGCATCATGCCGTAGCATCACGCCATAGCATCATGCCGTAGCATCATGCCGTAGCATCACGCCGTAGCATCATGCCGTAGCATCATGCCGTAGCATCACACCGTAGCATCACACCGTAGCATCACGCCGTAGCATCACGCCGTAACACATGCCGTAGCATTACGCCGTAGCATCACGCCGTAGCATCACAGCGTAGCATCACGCCGTAGCATCACGTCGTAGCATCACGTCGTAGCATCACGTCGTAGCATCACGTCGTAGCATTACGTCTTAGCATCACGTTAAGCCGGGTCCAGGTCGGGTTTTTTCAAATGTCGTTTGTTAAGGTAAAAACGCCAGAACTATTTCTAAAAAGTATCAGGAACTGTAGAACTCAACTGCACGCGATAAGAACGCACATTTTTTTTTTGACCTGCTAAAAATGATCTGCTACGGGAAGTTGGCAGATCATTTTTTCAAATGTCGTTTTTCAAGGTAAAAACGCCAGAACTATTTCTAAAAAGTATCAGGAACTGTAGAACTCAACTGCACGCGATAAGAACTCACATTTTTTTTGATCTGCTAAAAATGATCTGCTAAGTTCACTAACATCCATCAACGTGTATAATGATTACTACGTTGATAAAACTTTTTTCTTTAATAATACATTACCATAACATTATTAGTCTGTGCCATAACTGTAAGGTGGCTCTAATACCTAGTGTTCAACCACATTTGAATATTAACATTTATCGTTATTATACTAAGATGATTTTTAGCAATCATTTCCACTTAATTTATATTATTAATTATTAATATAAATAAAAGCAATATGCACAGATATTCAGTAATAAGGTGCATACATTTATGTACATTTATATGTATTTTATACGTTTTAATTTTTTTCATAAAAAAACAATTAGCACATGACTGTACATTATCACATAAATGACCCAAAGTTTAATGTACAATCTTGTGAGATATATACAATTTCACATGGGGGCGTTGCTCTCATTCAATATCGAACTAATTAGAATTTCCATTTGATTGTGTTTTGTAATTGACCGACCCACTACAATAGAGGTGTTTTGTTAATATCTGTTACGTTTTATCCAATAAGAACAGTACAAATTGAGCTCTTTCAACAAAGTAGTGCATTATGTGATTTCATTGGTTCTTCCATATTGAATGTCTTATTGCAGTTTATTCGAAACTTTATTTATACAAGAGTTAGTGTTCCTGCTTATTTTTTTTTGAAGATTTAATGGCCTGGTTGTTCCTGCGTAAAACGGAGAATTATAGAGGGAGTAAAATGTTTTGATTGTTGTACTTTAATATTTTTCAATAAATACTCAATTAATATCCCAGTATTTATTAGTCGAAATGTGCCATATTTAAATAAAATGTATTTCAAAACTTCCATATGTACAAAAGTTTTCCTTTACCTATAATAGCGTGTTGCACAGGTGTTTTCTATTATATATATATATATATAGAAATAACAGTTTCGCTAAAAGTATCCACACTTCGCCCAATGTAAACTTTATATCTGAGTGCCTTTTAAATGTGAAAGTGACACTATCTGAAGCGGAACATGTGGCATTTAGCGCTTCTTTAATAGAACTATGTTTTTTATTTTTAAAGATAAGAAACACGTGTTGCATATTTGTCTTTAGTGGACGTTTATACCTATATACGAATATTATGTTTTTAAATTTTGCAAAAGTATTCAACAAATTTCTTTATTTTTAATAAAATTTATTAACTTGATATTAGATTAATTATACTAATGATTTAAATTGTAATATTTTACATCTTTATAAGCTAACGCAATATTTTTTGGTAGTCACTTTTCATGTTATAAAAGAGAGATATAAAAAAAGAGATTCCTATTCTTAAACGATATTTCATGTAAGATATTATGCTTTTTCATCTACATAAATCGGAGAAGCGAATGATACAACCAATCATCGACATGGTTCAGTTCTGCAGTTTATAAGGAAAATAGCTATTCCATGTCGCGAATTTGGAACATGCTTCTATGATGTTCTCGAATTTATATGGAATATTTTGTCGTACTTCCATCAAAAATGATACTTCGCAGATATATGAAGGTATTTTTTTTTGATTAGCCAATCTTAATGACGTCTTTTTAAAGTTGTTTACATAAACAACATAGTTTTTCTTTATAAGAGATTTTTAATACTTATACTTTTATTCTATAATTTTCTCGGGAATGGGAAATTTCTAGCTCTAAGCTACAGAGGAACGATGGCTGGATAAATTATTTACCAAGCCGCTAGGCCCGGTACCACCTGGGTTGACCCGATAATGAAATTGGATGTAAAATTGGGCTGAATAAAGTTTTTTTTTATTTTTTGAAAATGTCCCAGTTGTTTTCGTTGAATGATTACAAATATTCGAAAAAACAAAATCATTATTTTTTCCCACTAGCAGAAAAAAGTTCAAAAAGCTTTTGAGCTTTTTTCTGCCTAACTATAATATTAAAAGGATCTTATGTTTGTTCAAGTATCTAATAGTATTAAACAAAACATAAATATTCACATAATCAATTGAATTTCTGCAAGGTTTTAGTAATCTACTAGCTGTTGCCCGCGACTTCGTCCGCGATTACGTCGTTTTTCGTCATTCGTCGTTTAAAAAAATACGTGACACTTTATTTTTGAATGTTCTTAATTGTCTCTTATAAAATTTAACTAAATTAAAATTGAACACTGATAAGAAAATCTTAAAATCGGAGGAAATCGAAAATCTGAGGAAAACATGAATGAATGTGATTTAAATTCTACATTACTTAGTATTTCAAATAATAATCTAAATTAAATGTAGATTAACAGTTTGAGCGCACCGTTATAGAATATATTGTACCTAAGTATTAAATTACGTTAGTTTACATAGTAACAAAACAAAAACACGATGACTTTCTTTCGCGCTCGGTACCACAAACTAAGCATGTTAATGGTACGTGGCCCGCGTCACTTGACCCCCGCGAGTTCCCCTCCGTTGCTATGCGAAAATACATTCGTCGCCCTGCTGTAGAAAAAATTGTAATACTGTGGCCTGGGCGTTATAACACGCCCAGGAAGTTCCTGAGTGCCGATAGACGTCCGTCTATCGGCATTTATAACAATTTTATATTAATATCACCATTCACCATCTTGAGGAAAAGCTTCTAATGTCGATTTAAAACTGCATACATACGAATTAACCTGATGAAACATGTTCTAAAATTTTCCTTACTCCACTTTAAAGCATTACAAAAATAACATACTACGTTAATATCGCCTATACAGAAGATGATCTGTAATCAATTGTGAGGTTGGTGAGGCAAACCCACTTTTATATTTGTCGGACCCCACCACCGAATTCGTAGATTGATCTTCTATGTTTACCTC
Source organism: Colias eurytheme (assembly GCF_061535395.1). Classification (NCBI taxonomy): domain Eukaryota; kingdom Metazoa; phylum Arthropoda; class Insecta; order Lepidoptera; family Pieridae; genus Colias; species Colias eurytheme. Next base: position 5,632,433 of record NC_142995.1, on the reverse strand, counting down.
TAATCTAAGTCATTAAGACTATGTCGAAATCTGTCTGCAGTAAGAGGGGCCTCTCGCTATTCGTCCGTTTCCAGAGACCGAATAGTTTCAATTCTTAATCTTTCATTAAACAAACTTATTAATCGTTTTTGTCTCAATTAATTGTAATATTCGCGTCCTTACTCTAGTCATTGCTTATGCTCATGTTCATCTTCAAGAGATCGAATAATATTATGGTGCACCCTATCATTTGTCAAACGGTCTTCATATTGAGTAAAAGTTTCAGATTCTCGAGACAAAATATGACGGCCGTGATCAGCTGTGAGACATTATACCCTCTCAGTGAAGGTTTCGGTCTCACGGGATAGTACATGCCGTTCGCGGTCAGCTGTGAGCCGCAATTCTCGTTGTGAAGCGGTTTCAGGTTCTCGGCATAACACATGTTGTTTTCGGCCTATAGTAAGCCTCTTACCTCTAACGATTCTTGAGAACTCTTATTTATCATTTTCTTAGCTTTGCTCGATTTTCGAGATAAAGATTTTTTAGGTGGCACTGATGCATGAAAATAAAAATTGAGTTGAAACGGACTGAGAGTGTTATAGACAAATATAATCAGAAAGCTTCGAACTCCTAAGCTATCGGAAGTTACACGTGTTATTGTGAGTCAACCATAAAAGATATACATTTATGATGTCGGGAGATATTTTTTATATAATAAGGAGAACATTTCTTTCATACAATATGATTTCTGTGTAGCTTTAACTCTACTTTCACTGCTCTGCTCAGGAATATGTAAAATAATTGTACCAAGTTTCGTTTAAATCCGTCTAGTAGTTTTTGTTTCTATAACGGTTATACGGACAGACAGACGGACAAAAATCACTTTTAGTGAACGAAACGACAGCGCGGTTTAATTCGATGCCAATACCATCAGAAAAAAGGAAATATTTTTAATTGTGAAAAAATATTATGATTTACACTATTTACACTATTTTAATATAAAATATATGGCTGTGAGTGTGTAAAAATAAATCCAGCTAGTTTCACATCACACTTATGTTTATAATTAGCTATACGACATGAAAATATACATATTAATTACCAAGCAATAATCATACAGGTAAATACTGAACAAAAGTATTAACAGTCAAAGTTTATTTTTACTAACATTTAACAACATGTAAATGATGAAGAAATAATAATTATCAACGAACTAACCTTTTCTATAATACTTAACACAGCACATTTTTTAAATTATCTTGCTCAACTCTGCTCAAAAATTTGACGGTTTTGTTGGAACTTTAATGTGTCAAAACTATGATATATCTAAACTACGATACAACTTGCATGCGGAAATGCTCATTACAATCTGTGAATTTAAAGAATAACTAACAACATACTATTCAATTTTATTGAGCTGATGAATATCTTTTGCCTGGAAAATCACCGCCGCCTAATAAATATACTGTGTTTTCTTATAAAATCGTAACATAATTTCTTTTATCTACTAAATTTTAATAAATAAGTTCTCTTTGTTATTTTCATCTAAAAATGAGCTTGAGCTTATATTAGGCAAAAGTATACATTAAAATTTCAGGACCGCACCTTAAATGGGGCGCTTGGAAAATATGCCTACGGGTTATTAATAGAGAAATGATACACAACAAAGTTATGTTGGTTCCATTTTATTTATAAAATATAATGAAAATGGGCAAACATAAAATATATTATGTAAAATGATTAAAAATAAATAAATGAAGCAACTACGATTCAAAGAAAACATCTTTTTCAGTGTGAAAATGCTCTATGCAATCCTGGATGATGAGTATATCATGTACTCTCATCCCAGTACGGTCGATAGCCATAACAATAAATATTATAATCAGATAACAGCAAAGTCAGAATAAAAATCATAACTTGTACAGTTGTGAGTGCAAAATTTATGTTTCATTTGGCAATAACATTTTTTTCGGTACTAAAACGTAATACTTTGATATGTAGTTGGCTGCCCCTTCTCTCCTTCCTAAAAATATCCTCCAAAATTACCCGAGATACTTCCAATGATTGAACCATACGTTGGACATTAACTTCAGTCAATTGACGAAGCGGATGATTACTAATTTCCACTTAATCCTCGCTGCCACTATCTTCATCATCAAATCATCAATTTTCAAGTGGTGTTGTAAAATTGTCAGCAGAAATAGTCTTCCAAAGGCGATATAATTTTATGAACATTGAATCTGTAAATAAAAAATCAAAAGTTAACTGTAAATCTATAAAAAAAAGCTACTTACAAATAAAATTTTATCAACAAACTACTGTTCCCAACGCACCTCAAAATCTTGTAAAAGTCAAAAAGAATTCATCATTTTATTATTTCATTCTAAAAGTGTAATATAAAACCAATAAAAATGTTGTGTGGTTTTATGAAACCACGGTAAAAGTGAAACTTAGGCACAAAATTATCGTATTTGTACGATAATTATCGTACGGTTCGACCGTCACGCGACATGCGCTACACAGACCAAAAAGTTTGAGACGATGTAATAAAAGTTTCACTTTAAAAAACATGAATTGCTATCATAATAAATAATAAATACCTATAAAAGTAACAACTTACCTTTTGTGGGAACGCATGGTGAAAATTCACAAAACACAAAGATTGAATTTGATATTTTTGGTTTTATGACATTCAAATGCTTTATAAATATAAATTTATAAATAATAAATTTATAAAGAATAGAAACATTCGATAACGAAATTATGTGGGTTCGAGTCCCGCCTCGTGATCGAATTTTTTCTATTCTTTATAAATTTATAAAACACGAAGTTTTAAAAATGTAACCAATGAACACAATCAATATTAGATTAATTGTAATATTGCTCTGAGATTGTAGTGGTGTCTAGTTTGACTTAAAATAATAAACATCTACCCTCACTTTTAAAAATGTAGTATATTCACACGAAATATAAGCGCACCTTATAGGGAAGGGAAGATATGGGTTAAAGAGTTAAATAAATAACATGATTATATTTAAATTATTAATTTTCAACAGTATTTTCAGTAGTGTTAACATGTAAATTGATATGATTTTTACGAAATCTCATAGATGGCGCTGTTTCAGATTTGTCTTTATACTACTAAATTCATTAAACTGTTTCTCTGCCCAAATTACGTAAATGACATAGTTTTTATTTTGTAAAGCTAGATAATAGCATGGCTTACTCGAAACCAACATTTAAACATGAGTCTTTAGATTGTACGCTGTCGTAGTACACGGAATATGTAAGAAAAATAAAGGTTCACAGCTCCTCCCCCGAAGGTGATATCATGATAATATGTTTAAACTATCCTCACCCGACCTCTTAGGAATATTCATGCAAAATTTGAAGTAAATCTATGCAGTACTTTTCGAGATTAGCTCGGTCAAACATACAGACAAACAGACAAACAGACAAACAGACAAACAGACAAAAATTCTAAAAACTATATTTTTGGCTTCTATATCGATTATAGATCATGGATTATGTATTCTTTTAAAAAAATATTCAATGTACAGTTTTGACTTTCCTACGATTTTATTATATGTACTAGCTGTTGCCCGCGACTTCGTCCGCGATTAGGTCGTTTTTCGTCATTCGTCGTTTAAAAAAAATACGTGACACTTTATTTTTGAACGTTCTTAATTATTGTCTCTTATAAAATTTAACTACTTACATTAAAATTGAACACTCTGATAAGAAAATCTTAAAATCTGAAGAAAACATGAATGAATGTGATTTAAATTCTACATTACTTAGTATCAAAATATAATAATCTAAATTAAATGTAGATTAACAGTTTGAGCACACCATTACAGAATATGTACTTAAGTAAATTATATTATATTACGTTAATATATTTACATATTATATATTATATTACGTTATTATATTACGTTAATTACTTAAGTAAATTACGTTAGCTAACATAGTAACTTTACTAAAAACACGATGACTTTCTTTCGCGCTCGGTACCACAAACTAAGCATGTTTGTGGTAAGTGGCCCGCGTGACGCGTCACTTGACCCCCCGCGAGTTCCCCTCCGTTGCTATGCGAAAATACATTTGTTGCTCTATATTAGGAAAAATTTGTAATACTGTGGCCTGGGCGTTATAACACGTCCAGGGAGTTCCTGAGTGCCGATATCACCACCTTGAGGAAAAGCTTCTAATGTCGATTTAAAACTGCATACATACGAATTAACCGAACGAACGACAGCGCGGTTTAATTTAATATAAGAAATTGACACGTGGGTGTTCTACTTTTACATTTTAAATACATCCCTTGATCGATAAATTCAATAAACAGCACAGGGAAATTATTTTGATCTAATGAAACACAGTGCGCCCGCGCGTGCGCACTTTGTTTTCTGAAAAAACTCTACCAATAGTAAACTTTTATTAGGTACTGATTGTATGTGTATTACTTAAAGTTTAACTGACTTTGTAAAATAATAATACTAAAATAAATGGTTTTGTTGTTTTTTGATTTGGCATTTTTATTTAAAAGAATACGATTAACAGTTGAGTCTCTGTTAAATGTTGGTAACTTTTTATGCATAATTCACTATTTATTTTTCTACCAAGCCATCGATATCGGTATCGGTATCGCCGATACATTACTACAAATATCGGTATCGGTATCGTATCGGTAAAATCATGTATCGTTACATCCCTAATTTACACTATTAACACTCTTTTAACATAAAATATAAGTCTGTGAGTGTGTAAAAATAAATCCAGCTAATTACAGATCAAACTTATGTTTATAATTAGGTATACGACATGAAAATATATTAATTACCAAGCAATAATAATACAGATAAGCAGTGGTGGCTCAGTGGTGAGACCTCGGACTTCGAATCGATAAGTCCGGGGTTCGAGACCAGGCGAGCGCGCAGGAAATAAATTGATTTTTCAATTTATCTGCGCATGTTGTAACATTAGTCCAGGAGGAATCGGCGCATGAGTACCGAAAACTATTCCACCTCAATTTTTTTACGTGATCCTCTTCAAATTGCCCTACTGATGATATAAATGCATGTTGCCATGGGGCAACCCGGTGCCATATTGTTTAAACCGAAATTGTTTAAACAATTGCAAGGAATTGTTATTTTTCAACCGGACAAATTTTTTTTATATTTTTTATCGAAATACCAATAAAAAAGGTCCAATTACTTTTCACGATAAAGTTAATATTTTCAAAGATATGAATTTTTTAAGGTTTGAAAAATCTCAAATTTGGGTACTTTCGACCCATGAAAAATATATTTAAAAAAAAAATAATATATAAGTAATATTTTTTTTTCAATTCTCTATACAATAGTTAATAATATTGTTAATAGAGATTTAAGAAAATTTCATTGTTTATATCTGTTTTTTAATTGTTAACTTCGCGCGCTCACAAATAATATAAGTTGCATACTTCTATGTGGTTGTGATTCAGAAGACTGTAAGAATATAATATATAAAAATAATATTGATAATAAATAAATACTTATTTTTAAATCTTGTTTTATTATTTCATACTTCTCCATCTATAACTTTCGTTTGAAGAAGTTATTCAATGTAATTAATAAGGTAAAAGACCTAGTTATTGACACTTTAAATTTTATTTTAGTTAAAAAAAAAACAAATCAATTCTAATAAATTAATAAATATAATTTTTGAATTAAAAATTTTAAGATCTTTGGTTTTTTGAGAACATTTCATTCTTTTAATTAAAATCAAATTGCGAGTGTCAAACAACTAGGCCAGTGTCAATAACTGGGTCTTTTACCTTACTTGCTGTTTCAATAACAAAAAAGTAATATAAACTGACAAAAAAGTAATTTTAATTACATGTTTCAATTTATGCTTAAATAACTTTAAAAAAATTGATTTCAGAAAAAAATATATAAGAAACAAATTGTAGACAATTTAATTATTAATAAGATTGCTCTCTTTAGAAATCTTGATAAAGTTGATAGTTTTTAAGATAAATGATAAATAATGATTCAAGACACAGAGAGGCCGATGCAGCGCATGAGTAAGAGAGAGACGGCGATACTTAAAGGTAAGCGGCGCGTACTTGTGAGCGCGCGAAGTTAACAATTAAAAAACAGATATAAACAATGAAATTTTCTTAAATCTCTATTAACAATATTATTAACTATTGTATAGAGAATTGAAAAAAAAATATTACTTATATATTATTTTTTTTTTAAATATATTTTTCATGGGTCGAAAGTACCCAAATTTGAGATTTTTCAAACCTTAAAAAATTCATATCTTTGAAAATATTAACTTTATCGTGAAAAGTAATTGGACCTTTTTTATTGGTATTTCGATAAAAAATATAAAAAAAATTTGTCCGGTTGAAAAATAACAATTCCTTGCAATTGTTTAAACAATTTCGGTTTAAACAATATGGCACCGGGTTGCCCCATGGCAACATGCATTTATATCATCAGTAGGGCAATTTGAAGAGGATCACGTAAAAAAATTGAGGTGGAATAGTTTTCGGTACTCATGCGCCGATTCCTCCTGGACTACATCACCACTGCTCGAACGGTGAAGGAAAACATCGTGAGGAAACCGATATGTCGAAGAATTAAAAAGTTCGATGACATGTGTCATCCGCCAACACGCACTTGGCCAGCGTGGTGGATTATGGCCTGTACCCTCATAGGAGGCCCGTGTCCCAGCAGTGGGAACGTATATGGGCTGATGATGATGAATAATACAGATAAATACTGAACATAAGTAGGTATAATAGATATTAAGTAGTATTAGTTAAAATATACTTTGACTGTTAGTCAAAGTTTATTTTTACTAACAACATGTAAATGAAGAAGAAATAATAATTACCAACGAACTAACCTTTTCTATAATACTTAATACGGCACATTTTTCAAATTATCTTGCTCAACCCTGCTCAAAAATTTGAGGGTTTTGTTGGAACTTTAATATGTCAAAACTATGATATATCTAAACTACGATACAACTTGCTTGCGGAAATGCTCATTACAATCGTGAATCTAAAGAATAACTAACAACATGCTATTCAATTTTATTGAGCTGATGAATATCTTTTGCCTGGAAGAAATCACCGTCGCCTAATAAATATACTGTGTTTTCTTATAAAACCGTTATATAATTTATTTTATCTACTTAAATAATGAAAATGATATTATATTTATAAAATATAAAACATATTATGTAAAATGATTAAAAATAAATAAATGAAGCAACTACGATTCAAAGAAAACATCTTTTTCAGTGTTAAAATGCTCTTAGCAATCCTGGATGATGAACTGTATCATGTACTCTGATCCCAGTACGGTCGGTACCTCGATAGCCATGACGATAAATATTATAATCAGATAACCGCAAAGTCAAAATAAAAACATTACTTGTACAGTTGTGAGTGCAAAATTTACGTTTCATTTGGAATAACATTTTTTTCGGTACTAAAACGTAGTCGTCTGATATGTGGTTGGCTGCCCCTCCTCTCCTTCCTGAAAAATATCCTCCAAAATTTCCCGGGATACTTCCAATGATTGAACCATTGGACGTTGGACATTAACTTCAGTCAAAAATTGACGAACGGATGATTACTAATTTCCACTTAATCCTCGCTGCTACTATCTTTACTCATCATCAAATCATCAATTTTCAAGTGGTGTTGTAAAAATATCAGCAGAAATCGTCTTCCAAAGGCGATATAATTTTATGAGCATTGAATCAGTAAATAACAAAATCAAAAGTTAACTGTAAATCTATAAAAAAAGCTACTTAGAAATAAAATTTTATCAAAAACTACTGTTCCCAATGCACCTCAAAATAATAAAAGAATTCATCATTTTATTATTTCATTCTAAAAGTGTAATATAATACCTACCAACAAAAAACATGAATTGCTATCATTATAAAAAATAAATACCTATAAGTAACAACTTACTTTTTGTGGGAACGCATGATGGTGAAAATTCACAAAACACGAAGATTGCATTTGATATTTTTGGTTTCATGGCATTCAATTGCTTTATAAATATCACTACATAGTATAAAAAAAGTCGCTTTCTCTGTCCCTATGTCCCTTTGTATGCTTAAATCTTTAAAACTTCGCAACGGATTTTGATGCGGTTTTTTTAATAGATAGACTAATTCAAGAGGAAGGTTTTAGTATATAATTTATTAGGTTTTAGACAAAGCGGACGAACCCGCGGGCGGTAAGCTAGTAAATTTATAAAATACGAAGATTTTTAAAATTTTAACTAATGAACGCAATCAATATTAGATTAACTGTAGATAATGGTGTCTAGTTTTACTTAAAATAATAAACATCTACCCTCACTTTAAAAAAAATGTAGTATATATTTATTATTTACACGAAATATACCTTATAGGGAAGGGAAGATATGGGCTAAAGAGTTAAATAAATAACATAATTATATTTAAATTATTAATTTCCAACTGTGTATTCAGTAGTGTTAACATCTAAATTGATTTGATTTTTACGAAATCTCATAGATGGCGCTGTTACAAAATTAACATTATACAACTTACATTCTTTAAACTATGTTTCTCTTCCCAAGTTACTTAAATGGCATTATTTTTATAGTGTCAATCTAGATATTGTCAAACAACATTTATATATGCGTCATTTGATTATTAATTTCCAATAGTTAACGTGTGTTTGATTTTTCTAACACTTCATAGATGGCGCTGTTTCAAATTTGTCTTTATACTGCTAAGATTCATTTAACTGTTTCTCTGCCCAAATTACGTAAATGACATAGTTTTTATTTTGTAAAGCTAGATAATAGCATGGCTTACTCGAAACCAACATTTAAACATGAGTCTTTAGATTGTACGCTGTCGTAGTACACGGAATATGTAAGAAAAATAAAGGCTCACAGCTCCTCCCCCGAAGGTGATATCATGATAATATGTTTAAACTATCCTGACCCGACCTCTTAGGAATATTCATGCAAAATTTGAAGTAAATCTATGCAGTACTTTTCGAGATTAGCCCGGTCAAACATACAGACAAACAGACAAACAGACAAACAGACAAACAGACAAAAATTCTAAAAACTATATTTTTGGCTTCTATATCGATTATAGATCATGGATTATGTATTCTTTTAAAAAAATATTCAATGTACAGTTTTGACTTTCCTACGATTTTATTATATGTATAGATATAGATACTAATATTATAAAGCTGAAGAGTTTGTTTGTTTGTTTGAACGCGCTAATCTCGGGAACTACTGGTCCGATTTGAAAAATTATTTCGGTGTTAGATAGCCCGTTTATCGAGGAAGGTTATAGGCTATATATCATCACGCTACGACCAACATCGGTGGAGCCACGGGGGTGAAACCGCGTGGAGCAGCTAGTAGATAATAATATTATTGCTTATTCTTAGAATTAAGTATAATATAATACAATCGGAAAGACAAACAACCTTCAGTCGTTAGTTTTCTAAGAATCTGCGGAATATTATTAAGATAAAAGCTGATGCATCGGAGAATGATGAAAAAGTATCGTTGGTACTAAATTATACATTTACCATGGAAAAATGCAGGCATTTTTATTTTTTTCACAAGATTTATTTATTCTTTGTCTAGTATTTTTTTATTTAAATATTGTACTTTGTTACTCCTTATTTTTCTTCTTAATGTACTAGGGTATTGTGTCTTCAGCTAATTTATCTACTCTATGTTACTCTACTAGGTATAGGTTAATGCAAAACATATAAAATGTGTAACAATTATTTCATTTTCACACACGATCTTAGTATTGCCTTACAGAATGAATATATGTATAAATTATTACTATAATATTAATTCCACTTTTATCATAATTTAGTTTCAAAATTAAGTTAAATTCAAATTAAGTTTTTTATTTTATAGAAACCGTTAAACAATGCCGAGCATAACATATAGGTACTGATGAGATTATAAGTATAGAACTTATTGAACAAGCTAAGTAGTAGATATTCACATTTTCTATTATTTATCTCAGAAAAAAGAAAAATATAACATGCATTTTTTAACTATAGGTACAACAAATTAAGGCAGAGATTGGTATCAGACATCCCTTTTATATTATGTCGCGGCAGTTTTTATTTTCGATCAATCTTAGGTCTAAGTAGTTAGGTACGTGACAACGTAGCTATTTGTCGAAATTATATCTAAGGGTATTGTTGCAAGGAAATATGTGGGTAAAAATACGCTTTGAAATGAAAGTATTTTTGAAGTGAAACTTCTCTAAGCGCGTTGAGAGTAAAATTTCAAGGTCGCGTCATGGCAATACCGTCATGGAGCAAGGCGACGATTTTGGTATCTTTGAATCTTGCCAAAGAAGTTTCACTTCTGACACGTGTGCTTGCCACACACGCTTTTTTATATTAGGCTACATGTCACACGTATATAGATTAAAGAAGTTTCACTTAAAAATAAATAAATAAATAAATAGATATTTGGAGAAATAAAAGACGTTTCGTATCTTAATAGCAACACACACATGTAATCTGCCGGATAAACCCGTAATATACCTGTTAAGGGCGTTTGTCCACTACAAGGAATTTTACGGTCCGGCATTCCGATTTTTTACGGTCCGGTATGGCACGCCATTAATCTATATACTAGCTTGTGCACTATACGTAATTTTACTGTCCGACATTTTACTTTTCCCTATTCCGGGTGGTTTTTTGTGTCTACGAGTCGCTGTAGGTATAATTGTTTTCGAATGCCCACTTGCTTGGATTTTACTGTTTTTACTGCATATGCCAATTGAATAGCAAGCTCTTGTTTTACTTTCTTTTAGTTGGCAATGAGATTTGAGAAGTCGGTATTGTTATTTTATATACATTGACCAAGCATTGACCTATAATTATTATCTAAGTAAGTGTTGGTAAGTTAAAGTTCAAGTGGGAATAGCTTTAGCTCCTCGTCACCGATTAAAATAAATAAGTGAAACACGCATTTTAAATCTCTTACGGAACTTTACTTTTTATTATAACGAAATAATATAATATTTCACCTTCTATATTTTTTACTCGTTTCTTGTAAAATGCAAAAACAATCATTTATGATAGCATTATACCGCCAAACTTCCTTGAACTGTACCGCACTGATCCGAGTAAAGACGGACAGGTGCACAAGCAATTCATCGGTTTTTTCATGCCACACCGGACCGTAAAAAATCGGAATGCCGGACAGTAAAATTCCTTGTAGTGCACAAGCGCCCTTAAAGAGAAACATTCGTAAACATTATCGCGAGTAAATGATCCGTCAAAGTAGTTCTCTTGTTACCGTAAAACGTTTTTATTCCATTATCTGCTTTATTTAATACATTACAAGGTTCAAGCAATTCCAATTAAAAGTAAACAGCGTGGAAAATGTGTTTATCATGAATTAATTTCAGTTTATTGTAATTATGTCTAAAGAGCCGAAGTGTGCTGAAAATATGCTGTAATTTTCTTCTTTTTTGTATAGAACACGTTTTTATAAAAAAATGTAGGTAAAGCCAGAATTATGGACCATGTTTTGTGAGAATGCATAGGCCATAGAGTAATAATTTGCATAGGTATTAAGCCATACTATACGAGTAAGTCAGTTAGAATCAGATCATCTTCATATATTACCTCGAAATTAGAAATACGATTTTCATCACACACATTAACGCAACAGGCTTTCAGATCGAGATCTCTAATAAGTATTATGTGTTCATGCAATACAATTAAGACTATTATAGTTCTACATTAGATATGAGATGAAGCCAACACATACATTGGAAAATAAATATCTGGTTTGTTCCTTACGCACCCAACTTTTCCAAGAAAATTACTTTTCTTGTTACATAGCTCTCTTATTAAACAATAGTATTAAAAGGTATAAACCCGGAGTGGAAACAACAGGAGTTAAATGCTGTTATTTGCACTCGTATAATGTAGGAAAAACAATTTTTCTTTTATGCAAAATTACATTACTGTACCTCAAACTCTATAAATAGTGTGTTGAAAAAGGTATGAACATTTCATTTCACTTTACGTATAGCAATTAGCACAAAAAGGTTTTCTACAAGGGCTCTCCAGTCATACAAAATGCACTGGGCACTTGTTTACGTTTCACAAAGTAAACCTCTGTATGGTGCTATGGAAATACTTGTAATTTCAACTTTGACATGCGGATTGAGCAAGCATTTCATTTTTGTGTGAAGGAAAAAGAACCAAATGTTTTTGGAGGCGCTAGTTTGGAATTTTAGCGAGTTTTTTATGCTTTTTGAGAGATAATTTATTATTATTTGTATAATTGAAGGTATGGATAAATAAAAGATTTTTATTATTTTTTATTATAAGTAATTATATTTATGGAAATGTCAATGTTTAACTATTTTTATTTGTTTATCATATATTCGTAACCATTTAATAAATGTAAAGAATATTTAAACCAGAATAGCTTTTATTTTTAAAGTCGTGATTTTAATTCATTAAATCACTTGGACGTAAAAGATGTAGTATTTGTTTTCCTCCTACGGCTCAATTTTATAAAGTGCTGTCTTAACGTAATAAAAATACTCGGTCATTGCAGCAATAAGATTAAACCCCGCAAGGACTTTTCTATTACCTATTAAGCTGGAGAGAATCCGAAAAATTCGAGACTGAAATCGTAAATTACGCATTAAAATTCCGCCATGGGACCACTCGAACGTGATACTATTAAGTACGTGCTGTCATTGGAAAATATTTACTACGGATTAACTTGATACTTATATCAAAGTTTTCCGAACAAATTAAAAAATCCAAGTGCTGTATCAAGTTTCGCATCTCATTTGTGTACCTATCACTTTTTAATTTACGCCTGATGCTTGTTTAAGAGGCCTTTTTTTACATTATTATTATTTAACATTTTATAGAAAATTATCAAATAACCAAAATTATTTTCGAAGGGACAGATTTACTACAGCGAAGTGACATACATGGGCGTAGGTTAACTCGGAACTTTACCTAAATATATGAATTATAAAGGGTTAAGGGCTTCTTGCTCATTCGAGTGGAAATAAGGACGGCAAGGGACTGCAGGCTAAGCCAATCGAGCAGAAAACCTCATTTAAAAATACACACGCCTTTTTAAATACGAAGGTATTTAGTTTAAAATATACATACTAAGGTTAATATTTTAAAATTAAACGATTTAAATTTATATCACGTGCTTTTTTCAGCTAATACGTGTGTGTCATTTGTTGTTGGAAATAACTTATTAGGGTTGTTTGCCTCATGGTGGGTTAGATTAAATGCCTTAATTAATGATACCATAGATTTTGTACTCTTTCAGAAAATAAAAGTAGTTTATTTTTGTTATTCATTAATAGATGCAATTTTCTTTCAAGATACCTTGGGATAAAAAGTAACTGGGTCAACACTTGTACCCTTTGATATCAAAGACATGTGGAATCAGACTGTATGCACCGACAATCAAACGCCGCACACACTAAAACGTGGAAAGTTAAAAACATTTAGCTTTATGCAATAATATTATAAAGTTTATTCTACGAATTCCACCTTTCCAACATTTGCAAATATCAGAGCTATTGAATTTGTCTTTTCTTTTCAAACATAACCTAAATGGGTGTGAAATTCTCGTAACCCTGTTTATGGTCGTATTCGAAGAATTAAAAATCTCCTTTTCAACTTTTCAAATGTCGTTATATTGTAATTTAATTACCTTGGAGATCACTTTCAAAAAAATTCAGTTTGGTTGATAACTGTACCTACCGCTACTAACGTTTTTGAAGCCTTAAACGAAATGTTACGAATATACAGTTTGCCTTTGTACACGAAAAAAGAAGTCCAAATGTCTACGGTTCATGTAGAAATACATTTGCGCGGTTCCTCAATCCTCATGTGTACAACTTGTGAACCCACATTTTTATTAATGCTGAAATAGTCACCTAGTGTTTTGTGGACCATAGAGGGCCCTTATCATCTTGGGAATAACTTCTCTACTATAATGTATAGGTAAACTTAGCTTGCACATACTTCAAAATGCTCGATGAACCTTCTTCATGCAAATTTGTGTCCAATTTCATGCCCTCTTAGGGCCGATTGCACCGATAATTTTGAACGTGATCAAAATCTCATGAATGTGAGTTTAAACGTTTATGCGCGATCAACACATGCGGTTTCATGGACGTAAACTGAAATTATGCGTTTAACAAAACTGAACGCCTCTGAACGAAGAGCCTATAACAGAGGCTTTTGAATCTTTTTTATAAAAATTATAGATAACTAAACATGAATTTACAATTTAGTTTTTTAAGCAAGTTTTGATGAAGATGAAGAATTAAGTTTTGAGTTAGATAAATATTTCATATAAATGTGAACTGAGTTTAATGGTGAAATTATTGGTTTTTGATCGAGTTTTGTACTAACATGTGAACTGGTTTACATAATATTATAACTAGTTCTGCTGAAAATGTTTTTGTTAGTGAATTCGGCCCTTAGCATGTGCCTCGATTTCATGTTGCCTAATAATTTTGATTAGATTTCAAACTGTATCATCTTTATATGAACAAAAAAAGCCACAACCTTTTATGTAGGTTGTACTATAGATTTTTGTATTCATAGTAATAAAAGTATTTTATAAAGACCAGTAAATTATTCCATCATAAAAAGTGCTTAATAACAATATTTTATCAAACACCAGAGGTGCTTAAGGCTTATACATGCGCTAATAACCTTGACCATACTTGACGGATCTCAAACCTCTCCCGCTGCACCTTCTTTTTTCCTCGCATTTTGTATTTAAAAAGATACTAATCAGTGAAACAAAATATCCTCGTCAGGGACTATTGTGTAACTGATAATTTATTAAACATAAAATTTTCAGAGCTCTAAGTCAGCAGGTTACGAAGTTTATAGAGTATTTGCGGAAAAATCGATGACCACGGCACATTTTTTTTCTAGAAATCTATTAACTTTGGAAAAAAGTCCTCGCGAGCAATCAAAGATCAAAGACCATCCTATTTTATATATTTTTTTCGGTATTGTGCTTTATGTTGTACCACACTTTATAGAGGTTGAACATAATCGAAATTGCCGGGTAACGCCTTAAATGCTTTGTTGAGTTCTTTAGGACCCTAAAAATATTGCCTTAGCAATATTCGAAAGCTCCTCTTATAATTTTGTTTGAAGTTTGAACAAGGTGAGTTTAAAAGACTTAACATTAATGTCGAATAGGTTATAAAATAATAAGCATTAGATATTTATTAGATAAAACGACCTTCTAGTTAATTGAAATATATTACAATTTCCTTTTTTACAAATAAATTATGTAAGCATTAAAATATATGTAGTACTACCGGTCCGCCCCGGCTTCGCCCGTGGTACATATTTACGTTTTCTCTACATAAGAACCATCCTCGTACCTACTTCTAGGAGTATAATAAAATAAGAATTATCGAAATCGGCCCACCCGTTCACGCGTGATGCCGTAACCAAGGAAAACGGGTTTCATTTATATAGATATATAGATTAAAATCATAATCTAAATTACAAATCTAAATTACCAATCTCATAATACAATTTCAACCTATTACGTAATTTTAAGTAGGATCAAAAAAGGAATAACTTTCGTACACAAAAAGCCGTCTCATATACCTACCTACATTCAAACTTTTAATACATGTCTAGAAACAGCCGTTTATGAATCGGATAGATAAGACTACAATTTAAAAGTTGTTCCAACACTAGTAACTAAGTTTGTAAAGTGACGGTAACTTATCCCTGCAATGGATAGTTTCTAGGGAATTCTGTGCAATAAACTTATATTAGTTGCTACATAATATGTTATATCGTAAATTTAACATCAATTCCCTCAATACTCATATTTTTAGTCAAAAGTAGAATTTGCTTGATAATTTTCTACATATTGTTCATGTCGATGTTGACAGATATAAGAGGAAATTGTTTAAAATTAATTAACTTATATTGTTTTCTATCTGGAATATTAGTTATACTCGTACGATATTAGTTAATTAACATGCATTTGTGTTTACAACTTGCTAACGAAATTGGACACCGAATCCAATATCCAACCAAATCAATGTTTACTTTAAGAATGCTAGTGATTATAATATTTCTTTTAATAGAAAGATCCAGAACGACCAAGTTATCTAGAATGAAATTGTGCACTGACATTGCACGTGCCCAGCTTCACTAACTTCTTATCTTATTATAAGTTAAATATACCTTTTTGTTTGCATCGAATATCGATTATTATAGATGTTTCATGACATTAGGCTTACCTCTCGAACACGAAGCAGCACTCCAGTGAAATGCTGGCCGCGTTCAATGTCGAGTGGCTACATCAGAGGCTTCGACACTTTCTAAGCTATATTGATCGCTTCATTTTACACTTGTTTAGATGTGTATGTGGCTTTGAACCCTAGTAACTATTATGCCCATAATATGCACGTTTAGACATAATAGGTTGCTTCTACAAAAATTCGCAATTCAAATCGTATAAGACGATAGAAGTTCACTGTTTTATTATGAAATTCAAAAATATAATAAGAATCTATAAAATTAAAGCTTCGCTTGTTTCATTGGACAGCCTTACCGCGGAAACTAGTGGTCAGTTTTGGAAAAAAAATTAGTTGGGTAGAACTTGACCAAGGGACCCGGTAAAATTTCAAAGCACTGCTACATTTTAACAAAGCTTTAAAAAATCTCTATTGATTAATGACAATACAAGATTTCCTGAAAGTATGGACGTATTATTACGGTATGTGTAAAGGTTCATTACAGTTGAACACACTGCTTAAATAAATGTAGAGGTACAAAGGGGTAACTTTTGACTTTCACAAAATAAAGCCAGCAGCGACATTCAAAGGAATTCTTCAAGCAGAATATAATTTATCAATTGTGGAACTTTTTCAATAAGATCGAAGTTCTACTGTTATAGATAATATTACTGGGTAGTGCTTGGGTTAAGTTGGTGTCAGTAGGCATAGTATAGATCTATACTATGCAGTAGGTTATGTATCACATAATTTGTAGGTATTAACTTAGTTATTGGATTCCGTTGAAATTTATCGTTTATAAGTTACAATCCAACCAATTTACCAAATAGAATATTTTCATAGAAAGCGGAAATACTGTAACTAATGTAAACAAAACTATTGAATTAGAAACCTTCTCGGAACCTCGGAGTTATAAATACAGTACAATGTGCTTCTAGGCATTGATATGTTTTTTTTATATATCAATGTTTTAAGGTAATAATACTGAGAAAGAAGGTACGGAAGTGTTATAATATGTTAAGAAAATATTAAGGTTACATAGAGATGAGGCAAAATAAATAGCAAAAATAATTATGAATGTTTCTTAAATCGACAGTAGAAAATCCAGGAGTCATTTGAAAGTATTAAATTTGTTTCGGATATTAGAAACTTTTTTGTTTCTGTTGAAATTACTGGCAAAGCTAGAGAACCGTGAAATAAGATCGTGGCTAATTCAAGTTCATTTTATACTTTTCTTGTCCCTCAGTTTTTCCTGATGAGGAAATGTTATAAATAGACACGGCTAATTACTATCCTCATTTTAGAGATTACTTCTAATTTAAATATTAATTGTTTCCTACCGAGAATTACTCTTATAATATGAGCATCTGCGCTATCTAGTTACAAGTATAATCAAATACAACAGTAAATAGAAATTCTAGGAAGTACAGCTTACTGTAGCGGAATGGAAAATTCACAGAAATATGATACTTCCTATCCTACTAATATTAGGTATAAATGCGAAAATTTGTGAGGATGGATGTAGGTGTATGTGTATGTATGTTTGTTACTATTTCAGGCAAATATTACTAAACCGATTACAATGAAATTTAGCACATATATAAATGGTAACGTGGTTTACATAGGATAGGTTTTATTCCGGAAATACTACGGGAACGGGAACTATGCGCGGCAAGCCGCAGGAGGAAACCTAGTACATAATAGGTAATGAATGGCCTGTTTGTTTTAGCTTTTTAAAAGTCTTTATAAAATCAGCAATAAAACATGGTTTGACAAATGTATGAATTACATTAAATCATTAATTTAAACTGGTACACAAACTGATAAATTGATTAATTATTATCCACAACTTTCAATACCAGGTACCTACACAGTAGATATTAATCCAACGATTGATACATCTATAGATAAAGGTCGGAGTTTGCGTTTCACGTTATCGCATAATGCACTCACAATGGACGTCAACTGCAGAAGTGTCACAGGCAGGGACCACACGTGACTAGCCGTCCAGTTAAGCTGATCAAAACATAGTATACCTATCATATATTATATCTATGAATACAATCCTACTAATTTTATAGTTGTTAAAATTTGTTTGGATGGATGTTTGTTACTCTTTCACGTAAAAACTACTAGACGGATTTAGTTGAAATTTTAGAACAATATAGGTTTTAGACTAATGAATGAGCCATAGAAATAATAATAATAGGTTTTGCACGCGCGTTAGTAGTGATATTATAAGTAAAAAAAGTGTAGATAGGTTACCATCGCAGCACTAGCTACTATTATGTATTCTGTGACGGCACAACCAAATTATGATAAGAAGATAACATGATTCAATTATCGTGAGAAAAAAAGAGACAACAGTAGTGAAAAACATGTAATTAGCCACATTTCCGGAGCGCTAATAACCTATCAACATTGATTAATTATAATATTGACGAATAATCATAGTACTATTTGAACGTTGTTTGAGCTTTTTTCTAGTATTAGTATTATACAGATTTATCTGGAGTATTTTGTTGTAAGAATGCACTACGCTTCGATGACTTGGACATTGCATCCACTCAATTGTGAAAACGATAAATGTGATAGAAAATCTGTCGTAGTATACAAAAGGCTATAAATAAAATATCAAATATAATACCTAGTAGGAAAATAAACAACGGTCTTACATTTTAATCATTCATTCAGAGAATTTTAGACGTTTCAAGGAAGGCGTTGTAAAGCATTTTTCATTTCTATTTGCAGTCCTTATTATTTGATTCAAAGCATTCACCACTCCAACGATTCATACTTGAACAAATAATTTTTCAATATCAATTCAATAGCCCTCCAGATTTTTACACGTGTAAACACTCATAAATCGAGATCTCGTTTTCATAATTTTACTTGTATTAAGTCATTTTTATAGATTACTAGCTGTCCACCCCGGCTTCGCCCGTGGTACATGTTTACGTTTTCTCTACATATTAAGAACCATCGTACTTCAAGGAATATTATAAAAAAAAGGATCTCGAGGAGTTCTCGAGTTGCATAACTCGAGAACTCCCCTTAGCAAAACATTTTGCGATTATTTTTTATATTATAGGTTAGCTTGCGGCTTTAAAACACCAAGAATTTTATATATTAGGTACAAATTATACAAAACTTACAAATCAGTTTAATAAAAAGATTTTTCTTACCAGGCTAGCATATAGGTACATCACCCGTTGAAAGAAGAATAAATCTAAGCACGCTACAAGCCGTATTTAAAAATGAGCATTGCATATCTTCATTCGGAATGAAATTATCGTTCGCTGCGACATGTGCATGTCATATATCCTTGTTTCATACAATTCAATTTGCTCTTTCACGCCTGAGCACCTATGCCATTTGTCATCGAGATATAATAGCCATTATAACCTGTGTCGTTCATCTTGCGTAGATCTTACTAGTTCTGACGTTTGCAACCATGCTTTGTTAAATTTTATCTTTTTTAGTATTGTGTATACGTTGTATATTACTATTAGTCTGTGGTATTGACGATAATTTACGTAGTTTAAGGTTAGAATAATATTTTTTTACGAAATAAAACCTGGCCGAAAACAAAATGATTTAAACTGGTAAAACGTGTTGAGGATTTAATTATTCACTTGTGGAATACCTATCATTTAAAATTAGGTACAAAGAAATCATAATTAAAAAATATTTTGCGAATAACTGAAACTAGCATATTCATTAAGTTTCGTTTAATTTGAATGAAAATGTGATATTTACCTATCCTAGGTTATTGTTATTGTCAATAGAGAATTGAATACAGTGCCCTGTCCAAATTAATTCTGTTGATAAATGATTATCCACGGAAACTCAATTCGTATAATTTATACATATAATTCAGCAGATATATTACGATAATCCTATTTTTCATTTCACATTTGTATTACTCGTTTGCTGTTTACTGGAAAATCTATATTCCCGTTAGTGAGCTTAAAATAAACCACATAAAAGGAATACAATATTTGTTATTTTTGCTAACAAGGCTCTACAAACAAAGTTTTCATATATTATTAAAAATAACAAACAACAGTGAAAATATACGATAAATTTTACAACAGCGTTAGCACTCTTGGGAGTGAAGCGGAGCAATTGCAGATTTAATTACGTCACGGAATAAATTGATAAAGTTCGCGATCATAATAATATTATCTGCTGTGATTGAGATTTTCATATTGACTCAACAACTAACGCAGAAACTTTAATAAGGCTGCTTGTTTAAACTTCGCATTACGGAATAGTCGATCTTTTTTTTTTATATTGTTAAACCTCTTTTGTTTTTTACTGAATAAAATAAAAAAGGGACTTAGATTATAAATCTATATTGAACTTGGAATTATTCTCGTATTTTTATATTAGAATTTTGCGTTTTACAATTTGCCAATAAATCTTGGTAGTAAAAGTTCGTGGTAAATTAAATAATTTTGTTTTAAAGTTTAATTAAAATATTAGAGAACAAAAATGTATTTATTTTCAACTAACAAAAATTCTATCAAATTTATAATATCCTACGGATATGTTCCTGTGAATGTTAAACAGAACATTATGCATAATTTCGCTTGTTTCGGCTACACGTGCCGGTTGTTTCATACTAATAAATTGAATATTATGCTATTGAACTAACTCTAGGTTATTGAGGATTATTTCAAATCCTGTATCATTCAATGTAAATGCAATCGTATCTCAATAGTAAGGTATTATAATTGTAACAGTTAATCATATTAGCTTCTGCTTTAATTAATTTGCATAATTGTTAATCTTGTAGTGAATTAAGTTTGTAGTTTCTGAAATGTTCTCGATTGGAAATAAATAATTGAATTTGAACTACTATAATGTGTATAAAATTAGAAGCTCGAACGCAAGGTGGCATGTAAAAGTTTTTACTTGATACGAACGATTTATTTATGTTAAATCTATTGCAAATTAAGTTCGTTTGTCGTTGGTACTATTTGTGTCCAAACTTTAACAAAACGAAAATTATGTTCCTGTCGGGTCTTAAATTCTTATTACAAAAAGTAGTTTTATAGCAGAAATATTGTATGACTTTACATTGGCTAATAGGTAGTTATTTTATTTTGCTTCAAGCTGTTTAAAATACATTATTTACTTTATTTCCATGTATCATGAATATTTCCGGATATTGGCTGGCCGGAGATATGGTTGAATTGTAATATGAAGCCCGGAATTTATGGTCATAAATAAAATGATTTACGATTTTATTGCACACGCTCCTTGGTACGTGGTGGAGTCGTTAGGAGTCATGAACGTTTTCATAAAATAAAAATACATCTGCGTAGGTCATTGTTGTTTACTTTTGTGGAGTATTTTTTTGGTTATGCAATAGAATAATTGGTGTTGGTAATAGGTATTAGTTTTCTATAGGAGTAGGATACTTATATAGTTTTGTCTTTCATAGACAATGCCGCGTGGTTTCACCCGCAGTCAATAGAAAATGCATTCTATAGGTTACCAATGTGTTATTTTGCTACATAAGCTACATCACTGAAACAAAACAACTTTTCTTCAATACCGTTTCGTCTGAAATTTTTAAGTATGAGACTAGAATAACATTTTTATCACTAAATAAGATTTTTTCTTTCTTTGCAATGCATATTCAACCCACAAGTGAAGATACAATGCAAAGAAAGCGTCCACATATAAAAACGTTATTTGTGAACATAACAATGAGACATATTTTATTTACACTTATATAACATAATAATATTACAATCTAATAGAGTAGGTACCTGTATAATATGCATATTAACTAATGCTTGAAACTTTAGCTTAATGTCACAGTATTACCTACAATATCTATATATTGTAATACTGTGTTAATGTGTTTTAAACTTTGACTGTTGACTACGTTATACGTAGCTGTACATACTAATAGGTACCTATCTACGGCAAACTCACATGACACCAATTTACAATATTAAATAGGATTTTAGATTAGCTGGGATTATGGAATAAATGAAGGTTATGGGAAAGTACGCGTTGTATAGATTTTTATTGATATAAATAATTCCTTTCCAAATTACCCCCTGTATTTCAAGCTTTTTTCATTCCGATACGCGGTATTGAATTACATATTACAATATTACAATAAATAATAGAGAAGATACACACACGGCACATACATATTATATTGTAATTTGTAACATCACTAAACTAGATTTTCTGTGATATTAACATGAATATCATTGATGAGATATTAAAGACAATGTTTTTCCTTAAATAATACATAAATATAATCCCAGTTTATGAATAAAGCCGCAGCGAACAGTTCGAACTTGAATGGGTTTAACGCATGGAATATAATATCTAAACCCACAATAAATCGTATTTCGAGGGATCATCGACACGTGTTTGGATATCATTCAGGAATTTATATACGAGTACATTCATTGACAGCTAGAGCACTACGTCTTGTGAAATGGTTTCATATAAATCATCACACTGATGTTATAAATGTAAAAGTGTTCTAGAATGTTCGAGAGTCGCTAAAATTCTCAATATATGTTTGCAGTTTGGTTAATTAAGAAGAGTACTTCATAAGATGGAATATGACGTGAAAATCTTTAGACAAGAATTGATGAAGTTATACATCCAAAGAAAACAAAGACGAAGTAATGTATAGAGAAAGATAATGACAAATTTCTTCTGGTAATATAAAACATACCTATATTTCAATAATTAGCAATTATTAATTGGGATTATAATTAAAAAAAACCAATATACATATTATCCATTATTATCTGTAATAAAGAAATAATAATGAAATTGCATCGAAGAATGGATAACAATGTGAAATTTTGTATTAATTAGCAGTAATGAGCTGGCACTATTAATGAATAGAGCACGTTTGGCCTTCACATTTAAGTTACACGCGTAAATGATATTATAGGCCGTTTTGTATCTGTGTAAGGAACAGGTTCATATAATCTTGTTTTTTAAAGGGATTGCAATTACTTCTTTGTTCTCTCTATTTTTAGTAACAATTTTCATGTTTGTATTATGTTTAACTCATTTAAATAGCAACGATTAATTTTAATGTGCATGTTCTGATGTATAAAGCAGAAACTTATTGAAAAAAATGACTCAAATTAATAGCATAGATCTGAGATTGGAATTCCACGTAAGATAAAAATAAGTACTATATTGTGTTCAAAAAAATCTTATCTATGAGTTTCTAATGGCAGAAGAAACACAACATTTAATTTCATCCATACTTTTCAATAGTATACAAGTTTAACAAAGAACGAGACATTGTAAATTTTAACAGAAATCCTTATCCTTCTTCAAAAGCATTAATATATTATTCTTTTCTCAGCCCGAAATAAGTTTTTAAAAGCTCGCTAAGAAAGTTACCAACAATAATGTTTTTAATCTGTGGCAAAATTGTTTCTGTGACGTCAGCGTCTATAGTTTAGTTTTGTTCAATTTATTTCCTTATATAAATTAATTTTCATCAATTCTCGGAGACAAAGAAAAGATGTCGTCGTTTGTTTCTTTATAATAACTATCTATACGTGATTCAATTTCTATTTCTTTTAATATTATTTTTCTAATAGGTATATAATATTATGCCTTTATCAAGGGTTGGTTAATTTGTTATTTTTTCACGCTTTTTTTTGTTAAATAGTGTCTCTATTATTGTTTTTTCCTTTTCCTCCTGTTATTCTTTCTCGATTGAAGCGGTGACGAGGTGAAGATAAATTAAAACATTAATTAAATTTTTGTACTCTTATTCCAACCTCAGACTTTTTGAATAAATTTGGTAACCACTAAGCCTACACTGCTCTTGTAGTCGGCATAGGTATAATAAATAAACAAAATAAGGAAAAGCGTGTTTAAATTTGTTTATTTAGAATAATTGTCGAATTTGTTACATTGGAGAGGATCGCAGAAATTTCCAAGCTTTTCTAAAAAGTTAGACTTTAATCAACCTCTGCATACAGACCTCACGTACAAACCAAATGAAACTAATGACTCTCTGGCAAGGAAAAGTTAACAGAGCGGTTCCCCACGGTTTAATGAAACAGCGATCAAAGTGTTTAAAATGGCTGTTTAAAATGAGTCCTTCTACAGGTTAATTAAATAAAATAAATTGAGAAAAGTTCCTCTGACTTAACAATGAATTGTATATTCTTACACGTGTATTGGAATTCAAGTGTTGCTAGGCTCTCTTTTATAGCAATATCTTGTTTGATAATTATTTTACGTCTATTCTTGTATCACACATGAAAAACGGTATATAGATATTATAGTTAGGCAATATGGTTTATTTCGTTCAATTTTTTTTTTTCCTCAGTATCCTTTCTCTTCCTTTCAGAGTTCAGACCTTTCTCGGGTATCAAAATATCTCCATAACAAATTTCATGCAAATTGGTTCAGTAGTTTAGGCGTGATTGAGTAACAGACAGACAGAGTTACTTTCGCATTTATAATATTATAGTATCTATGGATAATAGGTTTGAAATACCAATACCTACGAAAACAATACTTCCATACATGTAACAAAGGGCCGTCAAAATTGTGAATAGTGATACAATATGAAACAAAATATGCGAAAAAGGAACAAGGAACAGTAATGGCGTGTGTTAGGTTACTCCCAAAAGGAAATATTGGTTACTTGTATGTTGATATTTTTATTTATTACAGATTGATTGATCTTCAATATTACGTACGGATGATCTTAGTGGAATGAAATGCTTGGAATTTTTGCTTGGCTTGTTTAGTTATGGTTATTATTCGCTAGTTATAGTAAATATTTCATATTATTTTCAAGATTCGTAATAAAAAATAAAACAAGTAGGTATTATTATTACATACCTACTATTGATATAGTATCCGTAAATTATTTGCAGTATTTATTTGAATGTAGCGTTACGATGTGTTCTTAAAACAACTGAAATTATTTATTTTTTGTGACAGTTTACCAAATACATATTGTTATTACTTTTTTTGGAGTGAAAACTTTTTCTGTAATGGGTATAAAATCTTAAACTCGCGTCAGGACACGTGACCTGATCGAAAAAGCGTAAGACGGATACCATTCCAAAATATCAAACATGCTCAACGTTAATAATCAAGTTTTCACTTCTGCCGGCACTCCCGGAGTGCAACCCGTCTTTTTTAATTTATAAGATCCAAGATCCATATTAACTTTGAAATTAATAAAATATGTACATTACTCGTACTCGTACCACTGAATATATAATAGTACTACGTACTCGTACCATTAGTAATGTTGGATAGAAAATATATTCTGAACTCCTTTAAATTCATTTGTAAGCAAATTCCAGTAAATTGGATCTTATAAATTATGAGCATGAAAGGAGAAAATATATGTAGAATAATATTAACGTCTGATGAATGAATATTAAATGCTTGGAGATGGTCGATTTATTACGTATATAAGTTAATATCATGTTAACATTCAAAGACGTTAACATTTCAAATATTGACGAATTTGTAAGACTTGTAATCGATTTTTACTCCTATTTATATCTGCATAAGGTTCCTTTGAGATTAGATCTATGTATCTATGCTCTATATTCATTTCTTTAATTTTGAGTATGGATTTATCCAGCTTTCATTTACTATTTACTTATCATTTACAAGCATCTACAAAAATATACACAAATCTAACAAGACTTTGTTCAGTTTCGGAACTTTCGGCGGAGAGACGTCTCTATGAAACATCAATGACTATTTATTTTATTTTTTTTTCATCTATCGTGATATATATCTCTACTACCTTTACTTAATCAAGTAGGTAGTCAGAATAAATAATTTCCATGTAACTTTGTTAAAAAAAATACTAATTTATTTTCAAAACTCATTAATTGATGCTTCATTTGGAACGATGAAAGTTATGTTATGAATTCTGTTAACGCCTACAAGGTTTATTACTTAGTACAAATATTTGTGGGCTGTGGGTTGATGGCAGGTGACGGACAATTTTGTCTTACAAATTGTCTTGTTTATTTCATTAATAGAGAATCTATTATTATGGAATAGATTCAAAATTATTCATCAGTCCTATAGTAAGTAGTTCCAAATTTTTTATTGTTTTTGATATGAAATTACGATTAAAGATATAAGATAATTAAGTTTATAATCTGCTAAAAATCTATAAATCATAAAGTGTATGCAATATTAGGTTTATTATACTAACTATATTAATACTCTATTGTGTACACGCGAAGCATCTATAGTTGAAGATATTATCTCGGCTTAGTTTATAGGATCATTGTCCATAGTCATATTAATTATTATTGTTAATACAAAGTTTATTATATTGAGTGATACATACTCCTCAAAAATGAGTACAATTTTGTATTGTGTGATGTTGAGGTGTTGTATTTACAATTTGAGATTAAAAAGTTCGATGAATCTAAAAATTGTGTATTTAATAAGAAATAAATCAAACAGGCTTAAACTGTAATCATACCGATATTTCATTTAATTTTACAATATATTTTCTCTAATTAAACACTTGAAGCAACTCGCAGCGGTGTCCTAAACGTTTCTCCTGGGATTTACGTCACTCTGAACATCTTGTCTAATGGCTTGAATTTAATATACGTTCTGCCTACACGTAGTTAAGGTATGGGTTACATGATGATTCCCGGTGTGGGGTTAAATACGTCATAATTGTTAGGCTGGAATCACGAGATTGCTATTAATAGCGACTATTATAGGATCTACGATAATGTATTCTAGCCTTATTTACATTTTGTACCTGTTCGTAAGAATCTGTGAAGGTAACACATGTACATATATGTTACTCTTTCACGCGATCACACTGAAAGCATTTTGATGATATTTAGCACTCGGCAGTGATGTAGTTTATGTGCCAGAATAACCAACTAAACTATGGAATATACTTTTGTCTGCGAGTGAATTCGAGAGACTGAACTAGTATATTTACAAAATTTGTGCGTAAAATGAAGCGAAATTCCATGTTTCTATACCGGGAAATAAATATGCTTAGGTATACCGGTATGGGATAGATGCCAAATGGCATCATTGATCCATTTTCTATGGACAATTTGTTTTTAATGAAGCAACCTCTACTAGGCGACGAAATCTATGTCATAAGGCGAAAATAGTTTTATCTATGTTACATTTTCATATAATTATATTAAAAGTCTACCTACTTCAAAATATATGATAATTATTATTGCTCTTGTTGTTGGCCAGTATTTAATAATATTATTTTAATTGTAATCTAGTAAGTACGTCATAATATTACCAAGAGATAGCGGGAAGTCTGCATTCCCTTTTGAAGCTTCATTTTTTTTGAAGCACATTCATCATTTCTTGAGATCTACATTTAATTTTCCTTCTGTACGTTATTTCTATTTGTAGCTGTACGGACTTTGACTTGATATAATCGGCTTACAGTATAATACTTATTGCTGCAGTGTTTAGTTTACATCGTAATGTTTATATTTGGCTCTACAAAGATTCTTTTATATATTGTTCTTTTTTGGAAGGAAAATCTGGAATTTAATATGCGCTATTATATAACGAGCTAGCCCCGGGTTGGCTCACGATAGAACAAAATAAAAATTCCTTTCTTACTCAAGATTAACGTAGCTGAAAGTATTTTCAAAATAGGTTCATTAGTTTTTGAATTTATCCGATAAAAAACATATATCATTTTGAAGTGTTGAAAGTAAGCCATATAACTTGAAAAATACGCCACCTTTAAACACAGGGATGCTGTCAATTCCTTTACTTACTATTCACTTCTTTTCAACGTTTGTTGATAGCTTTTGGTACCAAAATAATAGTCTTGTGCCGGGCTCTTTGAGACGGCGTATTTCGTATTCTATCACAATTCAGGAAAAGCACTTGTCTATATAGGGAATGATAGGCTTTTTTTATGCTTTTAACATTATTTTAGCTATTTTATCAACATGAGCTACAGATCGAGCAGCTTCGCCGGGCAAATGCTGTGCGAAGAAGCTAGACGTAATTCGGTCGAGGAAAATGTCAGCCCGCCCGTTCAGTGTAGACCCGGCTTTTCACTATAAAGAATAATCAATATCATTGCTTTTCCATAATCAATACCATCATCAGCCCACTATGTTCCCACTGCTGGGACCCGCCCTCCTATGAAGATACATGCGGCATGCCATAATCCACCACGCTGGCCAAACGCGGGTTGTCATAATAATTATGTTAAATTGTTTCTTCTCAGTTATCAGTACGAGTATGATAATAATTAATTGTAAAACTCGCAGTTAATTAATCGATACCAGTAGCATATAATTAAAAAGCGTATTGATTAAATGGAAATTGGAAAATGAGTACTTATCGTTAATGGAATTCAACAAGTATAAGAATATATTATTACGTAAATGTAAATA
Source organism: Colias eurytheme (assembly GCF_061535395.1). Taxonomy (NCBI): domain Eukaryota; kingdom Metazoa; phylum Arthropoda; class Insecta; order Lepidoptera; family Pieridae; genus Colias; species Colias eurytheme. The sequence continues at coordinate 5,603,694 of NC_142995.1, read as the reverse complement.
GCAGATAACAATATTTGTATATTTTATACAACTGCATTGTGAGTTGTTAAAACAATATCATTGTTTTGATTGAAAGATATTCCTAGTCCAAAGACAAAAAAAGGCTTACAGAATACTGCTATAAAAAATTTACCTATATTTAAATCTGATTCGTTATTTATCAAAACAAATCAACTCTTTAAAGTACAACAAACTCTAACATGGTAAAGATATGCCTAAATGCATATAGCTCCATAAAATTTTAGTTAATCTATATAACAATAAATATTCGGTGATAACATCTCTACCCGATTTATAAGACAGCTTATTTTAGTGGCGATAAATTTATTACACGTTCATTTCTTATTAAAATATTTTGCCCTAGATCCAATATATAATAATTTCAACGTAGTAACAACGTCACTACCGTTTACAAAGTCTAAGAAATTGCGTCTTCAATCGACGATCTGCGACGATAGAGTGTTCTAGCTATCGAGAATGACTGGATAAAATCCTACTACTATATGAAAGAAATACGTACATCCTTACATATCATATTATATATTTTGTTAGATATTATATGCGGTTTGTCCCAAATTAGAGAAAATAGCCCATGTTATTCAGTAACACAGACGAGTAATGAAGCTTTGTAATGAACAAGAATGTCTGAAATCTGTTAAGTATTTTTAAAGTTAAATCGCAACTAACAAACAAATAAAAAATAATATGTTTCTTTACAATATTTCATTGATCATACTTTATATGAAGACATATTATCTATTTGTTTACAAAACTGTTAGCCCGTCATTCATGTCGTTACAAATCAGCCGTTGCTGAACTTTTCGTATAAAACCTAATTTCATAGGTCTTATCTATGCTTATTTCATAGCTTATCCGCGTCAGGCAAAGCCGCAGCGACATTATTATATTTTATACATTAGATTTTAGAAGTTGTTATCCGTACGTGTTGTTATCCTAAGTATGTATTACTAAATTTATAAATTACATAACGATTTTTAATACAATTTTTATCCATCGGATCATCTCCGCTTCGCTGTAATTAATCATTCTGTTAATTTATTTTGCTTTATGAACAGATAGGGGATAAAAACGATAAAAGATACATAATATTTTGAGTGTACTTATGTCATTATATGTACATTGTACAACAAACCGTTATATTCCTTCCACTATCTATTGACATATTAAATACAATTTCAAATGAACCTTGAACATAATACTACATAATAGAAACAACATTATTATCAATACCGTTAATATACCTTAGTATATAATAGATACCTTTAAGACTTATTACCTTACGTTTTATAGATTTTAGATTTAGAAATGGATTCAAATTATAAATGCCATAATTGTACTTACAGAAACTAGTATATTATATTTCAAAGGATATTCTAATTCTCTGTCAGCTGATCTAGCCTAGCGCAAGAAAAGAAGGCATGAAAAAAGAAATGTTTTAGAGATTTAGCAGCTTGTAATATTTGAATTTGAGAAAACATAAATAGACTCATCAGTTATATATAAACATAGAAAATAATGAGGTTAATATATTTTTAAGTTTATATGAACCTTAATATGAGCACTTTCAGCCACTTTGGCAAGATTTATAATGAAAGTTTTATTAAATTACAGGTAATTGATGTATGCACTTAACGTTATCAACAGAAATTTCGATTGGTTCTTTTAAAGCTTACTCCACTTTTATTACGTCCCAATTTTAAAGCAAACAAAGACGCATGCATATCAAGCCAATTTTGAAAATTAACGATTTTTTAATTTTTCGTAGCAAATCTACGATATGGCCACGACATAAAAATTTTTACTTCTTATTATGTTTGTAAAAGAAAAATTATAAACTCTATGCTACATACTTATAATTACTATTACTGAAAATTCTGTTTGTCAATTTCTTGCAAAACTTCGAGGAAACAAAAATTTATATCGACAAATGTAATTGGGATAAGATTGGTCGTAACTTCACAGGAAACATTAAACAAATTTTCCGAAACAACTGCGTTTTCTCAAATAAGGAAGCAAAAATACGATGCCTCAATTTTGTTTTTTGAGTTATTGTGGGCAAACGGTATTGACATTTAATGTATTACCATTAAGGTATATTTTTCAATGAAACTCCAATAAAAAACGATAAAGCAAGAGTCGCCGGGGGATTTAAAAAAGTTAATCAGAGCTTTTGGAGCGTGAATGAAACATGATTTACCTGTAAGTTTTCAATGTGTATATTTTGTTTAGATGAATAAAGTAATTGAACACCAATATGATGCAATATTATAATATGTATATTTTCACTGATTGACCCCGCACATGTTTTCCTAGTGGGACAACCCGAGATTTATAATTAATGTGAAAAAAAATATGAAAAAACAAACAAATTGACATTGAATATTTTGAATTTGAATTTTTGTGTTTGTGTCTATGTAATGTACTTATACTATATAGTAGGTAATGTAGTTTTTTACAATTTTTTAAATACATGTATTGCAAAGATCAGGAACTGAGCCACCAAACAAAATCATAGAAATCTATTATTGAACAAAATATAGACAAAAATTACTGTAATATCATGTGGTTTATATAAATGGCGATTCGAGCGACAAAATATATATCTCCGGTCATCGCAAAAGATAAACTTATGTCATTGATTCAATATTATACAAGTATAGATAAGAATTGTATAAACATTTGATTGCTAATAATAATTTTCATATTAATATATAGATCACGTACACCCGAATTTGTGTGCAATGTTACTTAGATATTAAAGATTTTTTAATATTTTTAATTGCAATTTATTTTTTGTAATCGAACCATCAAACGAGATTACATATTAATAAGTAATTGTCTGAAAGTAAAGTTGCGTTGAAACTATTAACAATAATGTAGATAGATTTTTCGATCCCATTATATGTTTGAAGTTTATTTCGAATTCAAAATATGTTAGGATATTATAAACAGAGCATCTTTGTAATTTATTTTTGATTATAAAATATTTTGCAGGTCTGTGTTTATATACCTACTAGTGAAGTGCAAGCATAACCCTGCTTAACGAAAACATATTTAAATTATTTTCGTATTTTAATATAAACAGGAAACTATGATATAGATGATGGATGAGATGTTATTTCCTTTGTTATAAATTTGTTAAGAGTTACAATGTTTCCTGTAGTATCTTACCTTTACTTAGTTTTAAATCGATGAAAATAAAAATTTTAGTCTAACTATTGGAACGAGTTTTAATAGAAGCAATGTTTAACTTGCAGCTATCTTATAAATGAGATTTTAAATTATAATAAAGAAGTAATAAAAAAGTAACTAAGGCACAATTTACATTAGGTATCCGTAATCCATACTAATATTATAAATGCGAAAGTAACTCTGTCTGTCTGTCTGTTACTCAATCACGCCTAAACTACTGAACCAATTTTCATGAAATTTGGTCGGAGATATTTTGATACCCGAGAAAGGACATAGGCTACTTTTTATCCCGGGAAAATGACGCAATCCCGGAAATCCCACGGCAACGGGAACTATGCGGGGTTTTCTTTGACTGCGCGGGCGAAGCCGCGGGCGGAAACCTAGTGGGTATATAAATGAAAAGTAGGTATAATACAAAGCAGATGCATTGTATTGCATGGCCAAGCTTATTGTCTCTGATAACATAAACGTTTAAGGTCAATATCATCGGTCATTCCATCGCTAGTTTATCCTAAACGGTTGAGCATTGACTTCGAAATGTACCATACATTTTGTTCCGGTATTTCTATCTAAGGGAAATTAGAATCCTAGAGGGATTTTTGTAGGACTGTGTTATTAATTAATGAGCTTTTAAAAGTTGATTATTATTTCAAATTTCACTTGTATCTAAATAACATAATTTTATAAGAAACAAGCGTACGTACGCACGTTACGTTTTATTTCCATAAGAACAATCCTCGTACTTCAAGGAATATTATAAAAAAATAATTAACTTAATCGGTTCAGCGGTTCTCGAGATTTGTGCTTACCAACACATTCGGCGATTCATTTTTGTTATATAGATGTACAAGATTCTGATCATGATTTCGCGTAGGAGATAACAACTTCCATCTCATATTAATTTATCAAAATGGAGCCTATTTATAGTTTCATCTCTAGGAATACATCGAAACTGGTTTTAATTCTACATAGTAGTATTTCTCGTTTTGCGTATAAACATATAGGTACATAACAGGGAGTTAGATATATATAAAATTATTATTATTTTAGAAAATGTTTCTCGAAAAAGGAACCATGTTTTTGTTTTTATTCAATGCCACGAGAAATATGTTGTTACCTATGTTTTTTTCATATTATATTAACAAATATTGTTTTACAGACATAGAAACTAAGTCGTGGTATGAATACTGAATAGTGTATTGTAATTCATTTAGAATAAACAGTAATATCAAAGGTTTATTATTTCAAATTATAATCAAAGGGCCGTCAATAATTTCTTAGTCAATTAATATCTACTATTGATGTTCGAATGAATGCGGAATCAATTAAAAAATCGTAAACAAATAGCTCTGTGAATATGAATAGATCGTTGTTATTCTATAGTTATATCGATTACGGGCACTTAATGCTCTTATTATGCATTGATTATAGATCATTAATTATAAATCTCTTTAATGCTTGGAGAATTGATATAGGTTGAGTTGGGGAAACTTTCGAAGTAGTTTTGGCTTAAATATTTAATTTTATAATATCGTATGTAAATTACTTAGTACTTAGTGGTTTAAGTTTGGTAAATTGATAATATTGTGATTTTTAGATTGAGGGTTTTACAAAATACAAGTGAGTACCTACCTACTCTCTTAATATATTTAACTATCTCTATATATATCTATCAGCAACTGGTAATATTTACGTATACTAAATATACTTTCTTTACTTATAATTTATAATTCAAAATTTACTCTATATCTACTCTTATATGAGGTAATAAATAACTATTTGTCATTACTAGATTTTCATTTTTTCGAAGATAAATAGATCTACCTATATGTGAAATTTGGTGTTAATGTCCTGAAAATAAGTATTAATGTTCTAGGTACAATAACAAACTTCAGAGTCGTTTAAAGAAACAACTATGAACACGACCTACAACTACGATTGTGAATCATGTATTTACTTAGGAAAAGTTTCTATGCCTTTTAGATCTTTCATCAAACAAATAACAGTTAAATGAATTTCCAGCAAGTGTTGAAAAGTGTACTTCAACGCTAAAACTAAAACGAAATAAATGAAAAAATAAATAACGTTTATTTATTGATATATTTCCATAGACGGTTACAAAAATAATTGTTAAATAAAAATGTTAAATATGTTAATAAATGCAAAACGAATTAAAAAGAAAATTAAATCGACTCATTTAAATATAAACATTTATTTACAGGATATAGATTAACTAGCTGTGCTCCGCGGTTTTACCCGCAGTGCCCCGCTCCTGTTGGTCTTAGCGTGATGATAATAGCCTTTCTCGATAAATAGGCGATCTAACACCGAAATAATTTTCCAAATCAGACCAATAGTTCTCGAGATTAGCACGTTCAAACAAACAATCAAAGTCTTCAGCTTTATAATATTAGTATAGAATACAGATTATTAAATATTTCTGACAATAAATGTCAAAGTAAAATTTCCATAAGTTTCCGAAAGTTTTGCTGATCCGTCCATTATAAAACGTGTTTGATGTTTAATTGTTTGATTGTAAATTGATCTAGAAGTTATTATTAATTAAACAGAATTTATGAATTGTTTCCTTGAACTCAAATGTAAAGTCTATTAGATACTTACCTAGTCAAGCTCTTACATTTAATAAAGTTGGCTCTCATTACAATGTTTTCATTCCACTTCCTTTCCATTCTATAACTGGACGTAGTTAAGCAGAAAGGACTCAATCCACACTTTGGCCAAAATTGAGTTATGTATGCCATCATACTCCTGAGAGTAGAATCTATCATTTAGTAAAATCCCTATTTTTTTAATGTAAATGGAAACTAGTTTTTCTGACTATGCCGACTCAACCCACAGTATGAAGAGCATACAAAACGTATTTGCTGAACAAACTCAGACCACTTGAATTGTTTCTGAGTAATGACCTTTCTGTGAGTATGTTCTTAAAGTCGATAAACCAGCATAAACTCAAACAGTTTGGATCCTTATTAAGAATTAATTTTGATTGGAAATAACATTTTATCAAATACCTGAAACGATTCAAACAGGTTGGGTCGTTTCTGTGATATAAGTTTACTGATATAATATATATTTTTTTGTTTGCCAGAAACGACTCAAAACACTTAAGATATTTTAGAAAAACAGTTTTTGATCAACTGCGCACTTTCCATCGAATAACCTAAAACGGCTCAGGCACAATGAGTCGTTTGTAAGAAATAAATGTAGGTAACAAAAATTTACTTTAAATTAATTTAAATTTAAACAACTTAAAATATTTGTGTTATTTTATTGTTTTGTTTAAGTAATATTTGATCAATTTCTATTTTAGTTGGAAGGTTTCAAATTACTTTTTTTAATAAGGCAACAACAGGCCTAAATATTGTAACAAGTTTGAAAACAAATATTGTCTACTAAATATTGCAAAATTTTGTTAGTAAATTACTGTCAAAAACTGGCAACTCTGCCAGTTTCTTGAAATCTGCCTGTGTGACGTGACGCGTGTGTTATTTTTATTTCGTTTATATTGTATGTGAACAAAACAAGTGAATAATTAAGATGCGACGAATTGATCGAATTTTGTTGAATGCCTTGGAACATAAGGTTACCGATAAATCTGAGTTTCCAGATGGTAAGTATTTCTTTTTCACCAGGCTTATTTCTAACCTCAAATAATTAATTTTGCTTTGTCGTATAAGGATACATAAGATTCCTTGTCACTATTTTATTATATTCGTTACTTAAACTGGTTCTAACAATCTGATGTAACTAACTTATTACGATGAACAGAGAGCGATATGGAAGAGATCTCTGTTGCGAAAACGACGGTGCAGCCGCCTGCAAAGGATGCCGTAGTTCCATCAGGTATCATACTATAATTTATTTATTTTATCTGAGTAATAGTTGGCAGACATATTTTATTGACTATTTTTAAAGTAGGTACTAACTTAATTTTATTATATTAAAATAATGAATTTGTTTAAAAAGTAAAAATAAGAATATAATATGAATATTTTTTTCCAGCTATAAACTGACGTGAAGATCAAACGACAAACTAAGTAGATTTTGTTACCTACCTGTCTAGGTACTACTGTCAATATAATTCGCAATCTACCTGCGTAAGAATTTGTTAGTGACGTATTATTACGCGTTTGCACGTTTTAATGAGCTTGATAGGTACAACTTTTTGGTTTGCGATGTTCGTGATAATATTAAACCTTTGTTAATACTATTATTTTGCAATCAATAAAGCATGATTGAGCAAGGCGGGCAGGGCAGGATTCAATGTTTGTGGTATTTTGCTGTACTAAACACTCTTATTTTGTTTTTGCTTTCGTTTTGGTTTTATTACATTTTATTCTGATAATATAATAAAATTGCACCTACTAAGCTTATGCGCACTAATAACCCTTGGAGTACTAATAACCCTATTTTCTAATTTAATACTTCTATTATGATAATTCTCAATTTGTAGATGGAAATATATCTGGGGCTCCGTTAGAACTTGAAGCAGATTCGTCCAAAGACATCAATTGCCACGGTAGGTACTTGAAAAATACATTGTCTAAGAAATGAATTAGAGACCTAAATTAATACAGAAATTAATGGTCTTTTCTATTTTAATATCTTCAGATGACGAATTTCAAGATACAAGTAATCCTTTGTGCCCTTCAATGAGTCTGGCGGTAATTAAAGCTAATGAAATTGTGGGATCAGGTGAGTATATCACTTCCCTACATAGAATGTTATTGTAAATTGAATTAATTTATGGGGGATATTAATTAAATTCTTATGCAACTAGATGTGGAATCTCCAGCTGCGCCTGCATACTCTCCACTGACTCCGCTTGTGACTACGCAAAAAGCCATAGTGACGACATGTAAGTCAGAAATAGTGACTTATATTTTGTATTCTTCTTTATTCAAACACGCAAGAAAATAAGCTGACTAAGATACCAATGACTGCTATGACTCTAATGACCTATTTTGATTGTTCTTGCCAGGTGTTGAATCTCCAGCTGCCCCAGTATATTCTCCGCTTACTCCTCTTACTACACGGAAAGAAGCTGAAAACAATAATTCACCAATGCCGCCAATGTCACCGAGTACATTAGAGCTGTTGGAAACCCTAAGCGAAGATTTCTTTACAGTTAGGCATGAGTATGATGAGTTCGCAAAAAGACGCCAAAGTAATGGAATTAGTAACCTTAAAGAAGATGGAGACTATGACGACGATACAGACTCTGATTATGTACCTGACAGTGGAGCAGAAACTGATGCATCGCACTCATATGTAAAGCAAAAAAAAAAGAAGAGTATCGCAATCCCCGAGAGTGACAGTTCGGAGAATGAAACTATAACAGAGGGTTTCATTGAAAATCATGTAATCCAACACATCCAATCACACGATAATCCAACTAGAACTGACAGAACCACACAAATAATACACAATGAAAACCCACTCATTGTTACAAATGCTGTTCATAACGACATAACGGTTGGTGAAATAATTTCAACGTGTCAAAGTTCTGATCCTCAAGCTGTTCACCCCGAAGCTGAAACTGCTCATCCCGTTACTGAAAACAATGACGCGCTGCAAACTATAGGCCGCTCAAAATGTGGACGCAAAAGAAAATACCGGGAATATTGTCTCTCTGAGAAGAAGGATAGGAAATACAAGAATTTACCATATCATGTCAAAGACAAACTAGTAAAGTCGAAAGAATTCCACGATTATACGTGCACTTGCAAGCAACGCTGTCACTTGCTTGTTTCCACAGAAACTCGGAAACGAGAGTTTGATAAGTTTATAACATTGGGATCATACGAAGCTCAGCTATTATTTATTTTGAATAATGTTAAAGAATCTGAAAAAGCTCGATCATACACCTTAACTAAAAGCAAAACTGGTAAGACAAAACCTAGACAGTACAGAAGAAATTATTATATTTGCGAGAATTGTGTTTGTAAGCAAATGTTTCTAAACAATTTTCAAATATCGTCTAAACGAGTTGACATATGTTTGACCAAAAAGCGAATGCTTGAAACTTACAACGACAAGAGGGGTCTTAAACAAGGTGGTTGGAATAAGACTCCTGAAGAAGATATCGATTTTATTAGGAATGTGATTAATTCCCTCCCAAAATACGAATCTCATTACAGAAGGGAACGAAACAATGGCGCACAATATTTAAAACTAGGTATGACTGTCCAAAAAATTTACGATATCTATCTAACGGAATTTAAAAAAGTGTACGGCAGCGAGAAGAAATACGTCTCGTTTGCTACCCTAAAGCGCGTATTTTATACGAATTTCAATCTTCGCTGTAAATCTTTGAAGAAGGATACCTGCAAGAAATGCGATTCATTAGCCCTTGAGATTAAGACGTGTTGTGTACCGGAAGAAAAAGAACGGTTGATCCAGCAAAGAGATATTCACCAAATGAGAGCGGAAGATCTTCGTAATAAAATGTCTCAAGACATGATGCGTGCTAAAACAGATCCTAAATTTGAATGTCTAACCTACGATCTCGAAAAAACGCTACCTTTGCCCCGTATACCTACTAACATAGTATTTTACAAACGTCAGTTATGGGTTTATAACGCCGGGATCCACGTTGGTTCTAACGATCAAGGACGATGCAATATCTGGGTTGAAGGGGAAGCCGGACGAGGAGCCCAAGAAGTTGGCTCGTGTCTTATTAATTTCATTAAGAATGATCTGAGGGATGGCGTGGAGAATTTAGTTTTATGGAGCGATTGTTGCGGGGGACAAAATAGGAATATCAAAATAGTTCTCATGCTAAAAACGATACTTAACAGCCACCCAAACCTTAAAACGATAACCTTTAAGTATTTAGAAACAGGCCATTCTTTTTTGCCTAACGACACAGATTTTAGCAAAATTGAATGTGAGCTGAAGCATCATGAGCGGATATACACAGTAGAGGAATACATAAATGTCATGAAAATCTGCAAAAAGAAAAATCCCCTTATAGTTACTAGGCTGAAAACACAAGATTTTTTAAGTACTAAAAAAATTGAAAAAAAAATTGTTAACCGCAAAATATATACAAATAAAGACAAAGTGAACTGGCTAAGAACAAAACAAATTTTATTAAATAAAGAAGATCCACATTTAATTACCATGACGTCAGAGAGTGGAGATATACAAACGCTGGATTTGTCAAAAAAAAGGAATGGGGATATAATTCAATTTGCAGAAGAAGATTTTGAAGTTCTTTGGCCTCAAGGAAAAGCCATCCCTCAAGCAAAGCTTGATGATATTAGATCGATGTATAATTTAATACCTGAAGACTGTCAAGAGTTCTACAATACCCTTAAGGGAAGTAGCTCTATCAACGAAGATGTTGATGGATACGGGCCAACTCTTGATTTTAACTTAGATGATGACAGAAATTGATACACCCATTAGGGTGTATCAATTTCTGTCATCATCTAAGTTAAAATAAATTCAAATCTGTCATCATCTAAATCAAATAATTATATTTCGCTATTCTTAACCGACTTCAAAAAAAAGGAGGAGGTTATCAATTCGGCCGGTATGTTTTTTTTTTTTTTTATGTATGTACACCGATTACTCCGTGGTTTCTGAACCGATTTACGTGATTCTTTTTTTGTTCGATGCGGGATGGTGTCGAATTGGTCCCATAAAAATTTTATTCGGATAGGCCCAGTAGTTTTTATTTTATGAGCATTTTTGTCTGTATTTGTAAATGTTGCAAGTGCAAGTTTGAAGTCGGTTGTTTTTAACGCAGTTATTGACTTGTTTCTATATTTTATTCTTAATAATTATGGCGTATAAAACCTGATTCCGTTAATTTTATGATTGAGGTCAATAAATATGTAACTTTTTGACAAAAACACTTGTTTTTTTTGTTTTAATAACTTATTTTTTAGTCGATGGGTAGTTTTGAGTCCATTCTGAGAAAGTTAGAAAAAATACCTGTCCTTGTAAACTTAAGTTTAATTGTAAGGACTCAACCCACACTTTACTTAATATCTTAACATATAATCAAAATATATTACTATATTGATGAACAATTAAATAACACATAATATCTTCTTAATAATAACGAGAAAAAAAACTGTAAAATATAACTTAATATTAGAGAAATTACATCTGAAACTTCAAACGCAATTATCTCCAAAGTCATTTATTGTGGATTGAGTCCTTTCTGCTTAACTACGTCCAACTAGTATAGTCACCTGGACTTTAACAAGGTTAACATTACGAATTTATCTTTGAATTTCAGAATGTTTTTTTGCTTTAGTTCTAACATTGGCAAATTGCCTAATACGAGTTATGTCTACGCTTTGCTGATTTCTCTAAAAGAGTGAGTTAATCAAAATGATGATGCAATAACTCTTAAATTAATCAAGATGATAATGAATAATTATTTCTATAAAAGCAAAAAAGTGTTGGCTTTTGGAGTTATCGAAATAATTATAAAGACAGAGTCTATCATAATTAAAGGTACTGAAGCTTCATGTTTTTTGTATTAGTATGCTACATTAATGGTATAATTATTCTGACAGTCAGGCAGTTTGCCTAATAGCATCCCATTACGAAAAATAAGTTGGAAAAATAGGTCTAATAAAAGAATCCAAAATAAACGTGGACGTCGTTACGCAGTAGGGAACATAATATTGTTGTTTCCTAATTGTCTATACATTTTGGATAGCTTTCAAAATAAATTTCAAAATAATAGCTTTCAAATTAAATTTCAAAATTAAGAAGTAGGTTCTTCTCTATTAAGTTTATAAAATCACTATTAATTAAAAAACTTATGAAGGGCCTATTTTTCTTATGGGTTAAATTTTTAATTTTCTTTAAAAAATTACTAATCCCTTTTTTGATTAAATTAGGTATACGTTTTTATTAGGTATACGTTTTTTACGTTTATAAGGGTAAAAGTGGGATAGATGCCGCACGGGGATAGATGCCCCATTTTCAAAAAACCCCACTTCCCAGAGTCGTGACTACGAATTAATGATTTAAATAGGAGCTCCGATCACCCCACACCTCGGGTACGCATAAGCTGTTGTTTGGTGAAGACGTGTTTCGCTAGTGCGTGTAATAATATCCGCGGCGAACTTCACGAATACGTTAAAATCCAAAAAGGTTGATATTTGCCTTTGCATAACTTTATAAGTATTAATAAATTTCACTATATTTCTTATTATGTCTATACACTAGTTCATTAAGTACAAATCTAAGTGAAAATATTGGCTCATTTGTTTTTATTTAATAAAAAAAAATACTGGGGCAGCTATCCTTATCAAAAAGTATAGTTGCCCCTTTTTTTTCGAGGGATAGATGCCCTTAGGGGCCTCTAAGGGCATCCATCCCTCAATACATATGTACATGTTATTATCGATAATCACAGGTACTGTTTGTATTTTTACCTGATTGCGTCAGAGGTTTTCTCTATGTTAACCGATTTTACTCCTTTTATTTGCTTTTTTTTGTTATGTATACTTACTTATTAATGATCTGCCCTTATACTGATTGTAGGAGAACCACGCCACGAAAATACAAAAGAAAAGAAGGAGTGCGAGCGCAAGTATATTCTTGGACAACAGAACAACTATGTTAACATGACATTTACTGGTTTATCATATAAATTTTATTAGATTTCGTGTTTATAGAGTATGTAAGGCATCTATCCCACTCTGTAGGCATCTATCCTCCTTAGTATTTTCATGGTGGGGCAACTATCCAACTAGGTAGGCATCTATCCTCAAAAAAGGTGTTCTACAAAAATATTTATTACTCATTATCTATAAATGATAGGATAAAAAATATATATAGTAATAATAATAATAGTAATAATAGCAAAACAGATAATTAACCTAGCTATATTCATACAAAGTGTTCGTATAAGATTCATGTTTTTAAAATTATGAGGCTATTTCAAAAAGTGGGGCATCTATCCCAATTTTACCCAATGCTATTTGTCGAGTTAATTCATTTGGGTTTCGTTCACAGCAGGAAGGTACGGGTACCACACCCTCACAAGAGAAGGGCGTGTAAGTCGAAGTTAATTTACAAGAAGTTTATTGCATCCATTGAGGAAATAGGCTGTTATATCTGTCACCGTTATCTAGTTTTATCTGCTATTTGATTGAATGAATAGCACGTTCATTGAGTGACGACATTCAATTGAATGGCTAGGCGATTGATTGAACAAGCGTCACTCAACGTCCAACTATTAAGCGGATTGTAATATTGCCTTTTGAACAGAGCGGATATAACGTTCTGCATAAGGTTGAATGACTAGCGCGTTCATTGAATGACGACATTTAATTGGATGACTAAAGGACAACTCGTCAAGTTGTTTAATGTATCGTTCAACGTATTGATATTGGTAGCAGATTCAACCAGATAACTGCGGTATATTATGCATTGCGTTTCTTCCTAAGCCGTATTTTACATTAAGTCTCTGAGCTCTTTATGATAACAAACAAGACACCATAACCGTAACAATCTATTTCTATCGGTACTTGTGAATAGTATTCCGTGACATGAAATCAAAATGTGAACATTAGTAGACATCTATTTTATTATAAAATATAGTTCATAGTACAATTTTCATTTTATAGGTGCATCGGAGTGCGGACTACGTGACTATTGCTCCTGGAACGTAATCGAAAGAATTTTATCTTGAGCGTGTCATTTTGCAATTGTATCTTTCTTGTTATTTATTTATGAAAGTCCTTTTTTAGAAGCAAGATGCTCCACAGATCACTAGCACTCACTAGTTGAATTTGATATGTATGTTTTTTATATCCAAAATTGAACTTTAAATAAATAAATAAAAGCTGCAGGCTAAACAATATTTATATTTATCTAACCTGTAGCTGTGCCTGTAGGTATATCATATACAAATATTGCATATTGCCCAAATATAAACGTGAATATTTCTATTTATATACAATAAGATATTTCTTGCTGTAATACTATGAATATTCGCTAAGAAATAGAGAGGTCGAATAACAGGAAAAAGTTCACGATAATGTCTTGTGTGTGAAGTGTTTTTTCAGCTCCGAAATATCAGCCGTCATGTTCTCGCCTGTATCTCATTTCATCGACCTTATTACGATCAATCAAACATAGTGGCTTTCTGCAAAATAAGTAATTTTAGTGCGATGGTATTGGCAACCGATCACATCTTATTATTCTCGAGGTTTTGGCATGATTGTCTTGCAATGTCTTTATTCTTCTTTGATAGCGATTGTGTTGATGCACTTAATATCTTTTTAAGAGCTCAATTTTTTCTAAAAATAATGTTATGTATCAATCTATTTCGATCGTTACTTTTTCAAGTGGGTGAATCCGTTTTTGGAAAATACGCCTAATTTTATTTGTCCTTTCATCGACGACGCTTCAAATAGATTCTTACGCACGTTCTGACTACAATCAACCCACATATTATAAAAAACATCAAAGAGATTACGAAAAATATATCTACTATCAAAAACACTAAGTTGTATCAAACATTTTCCTCATGCGCTGACCCTTAGGGACATGCCAGACAGGATTTCGAAATCACACCGCCCATCTTAATACACTACAATAGACTGATTAGGGAGCAAATAAAACATAATCTCGCCTCGAATCATATAAAGGAAGGTGTGTTTATTTCAATAAGTGTCTTTATTGTATCGTTGGGAGAAGTGCTTACTTAACGAGGCCCGAGGACGCTTTATGGCTGACTTTATGATGGGCACTGCGGAATTACTCATAATTTACACGATATATCATACATAGAAGGGGATATAGTATTCATTGTTAGGACAAATTTGGAGCTCTATAGACATTCTTGTATTTTACGCAAGAGTGGAAAAATCATATTGAAAGCACATTTCGGCGCTGCGCTTTACAAAAAACTTTAGATTTATATGCTCAAAGGAAGATGTATTGGGATAGATTCCGAACAGCATTAATCTTACAAATACATTTATATTTTAATATGTTATGTACGTTGTGTTTCGATTTTTGTGTTTAATTTACAACTTTTAAGTGAAACAAAAAATCAAAATAGGTATAGTGTATGATGTTAGCGTATAAGCGTCATCAATCTTAAACTAGAGATTAGAAGGAAAATCTATCCACATATTAATTTGTAAACAATAACTGAATACTTCGGTAAAATATTTCTTGCAGATTTTATGTCTCATGAATTTTGTATTACATTTGAGAATATACCTAATTATAACATGGATTATGTTTAAAATGGTTTATTGCGGCTTAAGCAGGATTGGAGGAATACCTTTACACAAAGAGCCTGTAAATCTATTGATTTAAGGGAAATTTTAGCTTACATTAAGGTGGGTTGTTTGTTATTGTTTACCTATACTTAGTTCCTTGTTTCTGATTTATAGATGCCTTTTAAATAACATTTATTTTGGATAGTAAAAACAGGTTAATGACTTAGTAGAATAACCGAACGATGCATTTCCGTATTGACTGTTTCTATATTAAACTAGCGGTCTGCCCCGGCTTCGTCCGTGGTACATATTTACGTTTAGTTTTTCTCCATAAGAACCATCCTTGTAGTTCAATGAATATATAAAAATAATTAACGAAATCGGTTCAGTCTTCTCGCTTACCAACACATTTTGCGATCCATTTTTTTATATTATAGATTAACTGTGATTATGTCAAAGGTGGATTCCTCTTACTGGTTGAAGATAAAATTACCTTTTTTTATAATACATACTTGTATATTTTTAGCTTTTTACTTCGAAGGATTTTACATATTCATGAAATAGGTGTAAATATAAAGTCGAACGAAAACTCTATCCAAAATGGTATGAAATAAAATTTTGCTAAAGTTAAAATAAAAGTTTCAAATTCTAAGGATTTCAATAAGGAGAAGAAACTGTTTCATGATATAATTATATAACGTTAAAAATATAATCCAGCATGCTTAAAATAAATCCATTACCTATCTCTTAAAAATCACATTCTGTTTGATGAATTTTAAATGAAAATTTTCCACTATCCATTAGTACGTAAGAGAGAGAATTTTGTCATTTAATATATGAAATATATTATTAACGGATTGTCTTTACTTACCAACTTTTACCTATAGTATTTATTTATTATCTGTGCTTAATGATAGCTTATTAATAAAATTTTCTTTATAACATCTAGATAGATAAAAGATCAGTGTTTCATTCTATTTTGGTTGTTAGGTAACAGTTGATATTTTATTAAGTACGTGCTTTTATTTTTTAGAATAAATATAATTTATATTTTACTTTAAATTTGTCTTTTTTTAAATAAACTATCCAATGTTTATATAAAAAATAATAAGTACGTTTTTATATTGATTTAAAGAATGCATGAATAAATTGATGTTAATAAAAAATGTGAGAAATATCCTTTTAATTAAAGCACAATAAATTTTGTTATGAAATGTTTCTAAACTATGTTAATATGAAGAAAAACGCCAAAAAAGCTGCATGTTCAACACATTTAGCCGTCTAATAAATAAAAGAAAAACTCATTATATCTCCGAATTGCGATTTTATTTCATCGTAAATATTTTCAAGTGTTTGACTTGACACAGATATATTACAATGTTAATAGCATTGAACTTGTAATCTAGAAGTTAATTATAAAAACTCTTGGCTAGCGGTCATCTTCACGCTCTCTATAAATCACACAGTATCCAAGACGAAGCAAATATTGTTCAATGCCGGGGTCACGAGATAACAACATTCATAATAATAAGAAACAAAACTTCACGTGCGAAATACTTACAAAACTTTTATGGGAACGCCATGCTGAAAGTTAATTAATTTTGTCTTGGATCCACCAAATTCACAACACAACACACTTACACGGTTACTTTCATACAGCAAAATTCGCGTGGAAACTTTGTAATATACAAGATCGTGGGATATAAGAACGTAGGTCCGTCCGGTCTGACAGCTAGGGATGCACTGACTCTTCAGTGAGGAACTGAGGAACTTTCAGTTATCAGAACAGCCCTTAGCTCGATTTTTTATCTTAATAACTTCCACGCCTCTTGCTCTACACGGTGATAAATTGAATATTGCTCTTATTATCTTGCAGTATTTTATACTCCACGGAGTATAAAATACTGCACTTCGCTGCGTTCTATATTATTTTTATGAATTGTAGAGACAGTTAATTATACTTTCTTGACTAATATACAATATGAGGTAGCATTAAAAGATGTGAAGATATAGATATATTTTATGAATTGTCTTAATATTTAGAATTGAAAATAATTATAAAAAAATCTACTACAAATAAAAACGGGTGAATTACGTCAACATACATTCAACAAAATTATCCGTTTCAAAAGATCAAAACTCATATCGTGCGAAAATGAGATCTTCGTGGAACATTTTTGTTGCCTTGGGCCAGATTGTTGGTGGAGATACTCGTTTGTACGACTGAAGGGTATTGTTGACACGGATAGCCCTCGAAGGATCAAGGACCGCGGAGAGCCCTTATGAAAGGCGAACCATTCTGCTTGCAACTTAATGACGCAGCACTTTTTTACGTGCCCTTCAATATTGTTTAATCACAACCCTAGGGGCAGCCAAGGTTCTCATGAAAAATATTAAAATAGTCCAAAGACTTTCTTTCATGTCAAGAATACAAAAGAGTTATCAACACTGTTTTTTTAGGTGTAATTGGACTATTATCAAAGCGCTGTGAACGTAAAATTCGTCAAGGCTTTTTAGATCAAGAGCCCACGACGGCCAGACTTTCCTTTCTTTCGGAAAGTTGAAAGTTTCTCTGTATATGTCTCCTATACAGATAAGAACGACCAGCGACTATCAAGTTTGGGTTGTGGTTACTTTGGCAGGAAACAGGTAGTGAAGGTGTATAAAATAGTACCTAACTTTCATTATAGTTTAAAAGCTAAATTTTATATATGTTACTTGGGGACCTATAAAAAGACATTACCTTAAGAGCCAGACAGTTTTCATGGTTCTTACATCTAGCCAGACACATTTAAAAAATAACTAACATATCATCAAATTCACATAACTACCTAAAAGCGTATCAAATATGAAATAACCCACTAAAACATTAGTTAACTATAATTATTAAAAAAATAAAAGTATAATATATAAGTAATAAAGTTATTACTTATCTTTTACGGGGGTTTATGTTGATGAAATTTCACGTATCTCGATGACACAATAAAAAAGTCATCGGGATACGTGAAATTCCATCAACATAAGTCTAAGTAAAAGATAAGTAATAACTTTATTACTTATATATTATACTTTTATTTTTTTAATAATTATAGTTAACTAATGTTTTTAGTGGGTTATTTCATATTTGTCACGCTTTTAGGTAGTTACGTGAATTTGATGATATGTTAGTTATTTTTTAAATGTGTCTGGCTAGATGTAAGAACCATGAAAACTGTCTGGCTCTTAAGGTAATGTCTTTTTATAGGTCCCCAAGTAACATATATAAAATTTAGCTTTTAAACTATAATGAAAGTTAGGTACAATTTTATACACCCTTACTACCTGTTTCCTGCCAAAGTAACCACAACCCAGACTTGATAATCGCTAGTCGTTCTTATCTGTATCGGAGACATATACAGAGAAACTTTCAACTTTCCGAAAGAAAGGAAAGTCTGGCCGTCGTGGGCTCTTATATTATTTCTTTTTATACATGTCATTTCAAATATACGATTGAGGCGTTATGGAAATTTCTACAATTTTACTGTTCTGTTACAATAATGGGCTAGTTAAGCAAATGTGGGGAAATAATTTATTTATCGCTCATGAATTATGTGATTAGCTTGTTTTCTGCATCTTTAACAGAAATAAATCGTCCTACTTGGATGGTAAAGTAGGGGATTATTTATCTTATAAAAATTATATCAAATATTTTGATCTTCACCAAAACTTTATAAAGTAATAAGTCGAGTTATTTGAAATTCTAAGACAACGTTAATTTATTAAAGTATATACGTACATATACATAACATATCTTTGAGAATAAGTCAATTTCATTACCATTAATATGAGCAAAGACATTGTTAATTAAAATGTATGTACATATTTGATGAAAAGACAATATTTATCTTGGTAAATAACTAAATTAGCAACATACGTTTATTTATGAGATGATGGTAAACAAGGTCTAAAGGATATATCAACGACGACGTATGGAAAACTGTTATTTATAAAGCACATTTTCTCGAGGTGAAGTACCTTCTACGAGAGTCCTTCCATTTGTCGATAATGCCACCTGACAGCTCATGTCGGAATCGATTATATCATAACCTATGAGGTAATATGTGATAAAATATCATATGCGATGTCTCGCTTATCCGACGTTGTAGTTGGAAAATAGAATGTTGATTTCTGTTAAAACATACCTATTAATACACTTTATTAAATGATTGACATTGAGAAACTTATTTTTATTAGATAATGGTATTTGCATGAAAACACGCTCTATATAGAGCAATATAGGGGAATGTTGCGGTTCTTTCATACAGCTAAAGTTCTTGTTATTAATTCATAACATATGTACTTAGTATATTTTTAAGACGTAACGTAACGTACAGTAAGTATATTTTATAGTTTTATAGTTTATTTTGGTATTTTATAGTTTAGTTTATAGTATATTTTAAATGTCTGTAATTTCAACGGCTTTTGTGACTTAACTACCATTTCTTTAATAAGTATTCAATGAGTCGTGGGTAGATATAGATGGAGACTTTAAGATTCATCAGTTCGTCTTCGTTTTTTCTTAAGCCAGTCATAAATCTTTGTGAATGTACCGAAATAAAGTTACACTCAAAATTGAGAATGCTTTTATTTTTAGACAATAAAATCCTTTAAGCTCCTACTGGGAGTATAGACCTTATAAATACAATATTTTAGAAAATTTAGGTCCAATACTAATCGGCAATTAATAATAATACATTGTTATTTTATATGGTTAATTCAACTTTATTCTAAACAAAATTGATAATACCCCCTCTACGTAGAGTCAAACTTGCATGTAATTAAAGCTTTCTAAGGATCTCTTTTGATCATAACCAACAACTACACAACTATACAGGTTTTACAGTTTTTATACTGATAATATTCGTAAATAGGTATCAATGTTTAGGTACTTTCCTGCAAAATAGAATAGCTTTCTACCTACTAGATTTCTTTACCTTCTGGCGCCTGTTTGCATAACAATAAATTATGAATAAGAAAAATTTCCTTTCAATATGACACTGATCGTATTTTATTGCCCCATAAAATCATTCGGTACAGGTTTCTTCTCCGAAAAATCTGCGTATAACATATTTTTTTTATGATGACTGTAAACGATTGCAATTTTTAATATTAATACTTTTCGCCAGCGAATATTATTTGGATTCGCGCCAAGAGGCCAAGTTCATATTCGTGGCCTTTGAGGTTCACCTAAATATGAAGATGTATGCTATTGATTAAAGTAGTTCTACTCTTTTGAGAAATTTTGCAATTAAAAATATTTTTTTTAAGGGCAATTACTGAAACCTAATAGTGGAAAATTCGTTAATCCTTATGATATACTAGTATTGCAAGTAAGGCAAGTTATTAATAACAATGAGCTATCACAGCAATAGCGTTTACTTATAAAGTATTTGAATGTATAAAACCCAAAAATATCTTTAAGTTTTAAATTTCAATGAAAGTTTGCACTCTACATTTAACAGTTTATTTCGGGATTATGAAAGTCCATATAGCTATTTGTTATTTGGTATGCAATCCAAGTAAATAAAAGATACAATGAAAGGTTAGATAATGCGGGAGTTAGCAGAGCTGTGCTAATACAGATAAGTGGCTTATACGATTTGTTATTTAGGAACCATAACCTGAATATAAATACTTTCCTTTAGAGTTGCGTAAACGTTGCATATTTGAAGATTTAACTTTTATAGACAAATATAAGAACTAGAAGACTAGAACTAGAGTAGGTATAAGATATGTATTTGAATTATTTTTTAGTGAATAACACATTTTAATTTTATTATCTTATATATTATATATCAAGAGAACTGAGAAGGATATTTTGAAATGTGAGGTTGTTTCCTTTGTTAAGAATAAGATTAAATAAATAAAACATTTATGTAGAATGTATGTTATAAGAGACTAATAAATGCTTTCAGTATCTTTGTACCAATAACAGTATTTTTATGATTGTCATAAAATTTCTAGAGCAATCCAATTTTAAATAATGGAAATATTTTGAATATATTATGTGATTGTCCTATTATTAGGTAAAAGTGTTGATATAGGCCAATATTTTTTTTAATTTGGAAGATTGGAGCGGTACGCAGGTAGGAGGTAAAAATGATATAGTTAGAGAATAATTCATTTTCTGAAGATGTGAAAATAAATTTACTATTTTAACATAGACTACTCAGTCTATTGATAAATCCCATGCTTTTAAAACAGAAGGACCCAGCCAATAGTAAATCACTTACTTCAAAAAGAAAAAAGACTACATCTAGAAATATAAAGTGGTAAACCGTACTTGGTAGTATCATTACACTAAACTACTCTCAATACGATAATTTCACGATTTAAATATCAATTGGCACATGTAATATACAGTGCGTTCACAATTGTGTTCCTGTTAAGGCAAATCAATGCTCTCGGGTGCAAATTGGCCAGTGATTGACTATTGTCAAGTGTTTACGGGCCGCCAGTTATACCCGGTAGTGATTACATATACTTCATTCACTAGTTGTGCCCGCGACTTCTTCCCGTGATACTCATACAAAAATAATTGAAATACTTAAAAACTTGTGGACTCGCAGGTTATTAGAATGTTTTCTCATTCTAAAGCTCCAAAGTTAGGCAATATTTCATGGGTAATTGAAATTTGTTGTAACATGTTCATGTTTTTCTATTTACTACTTTGAAAAGATTTAAAATAATACGGAATGGCAATAAATATTTTCAATAACATTTTTTTAATTGAAATTTGTTTTTAACACAATTTATAACATTGATCATTTATAATGTTTTCCTTTATTATCCTGAGTTTCCGGGAATACGGTAAAATTCGTTACAGTATAAGGAAATTCAGAGTGTTTTCAATCTTTTTTTTTCTTCCAGAATTATTAACAAATCATGTTCAAAACAATACTATATTTTATACCATTATGATATCTATTTTCGCAGTTGAATAAATAAGGCTCAGCGTTTATTTAGCAAGTATTTATGGAGAATTAATTTGAGTTACGAGAGCTTACTAAAACTTTTGCAGTTCGACTATTCCGAATTTGTTACGACCCCGGCTTTACATAAAAGTAGCTTATTGTTGCTACGAATATATATTAATTATAAGCCTGTAGAATTTGTTTGTATTACCTCTTAAATTTAACGGTTATTGTTTTAGCGGAAAGGTTTATAGTGTTTGTGAAGCGTAACTTTTATAAATGATTCTTTTTAAGACGCATAAATGAACTAGACTGTAATTAAAATTAATCCTTTAAAACACTGTTATATTATTCCTAAAAAATGATAGTATTCTATACGGTTATTGCACTAAAACTAGAATATACTCTCAACTCCTAAGTCGGTTATTTGCGTCAAGTATCTAGTGGCCCGAGAGAAAATTGTGCGGCCAGCTATAGCTTTGTGGGGATGTCCAGATGAGACAATAATTTTAAGTCCAAATAGAACTTGATTGGCTATACATTCCGGAGGAAAACTGAAGATTTCCTGGATATTTAAAATCCTCAATATTTCTAAACGAGCAGATTTTACTTTATCAATTATAGCAAGCATTAAAATTCATTTTACAGCATTTTATACGAGCTTTCTTGTACTATATTTGTCAGTTTAACATAGGCACATAAAAATAATATAAGATACTCAAAATAATTAATCTTTTAAGCAACGAGTACCTACTTTCAGTGCTTTTGTATAGGAAATTCAATTAAAGGCATTTAATCAGATTTCGGAAACGATTTATAGAATTCAATCTCAATGGTAACATTTATTATCTATATATAATTATATTTATCTACCTCAATTCACTAAAATATATTTAAATGAACTTCACAAACGTCAAAAATTCCGGTTAAATTAAGCAATACATACCAATATGACATCAATTCATATCTTTTTTGTCTAAAAATAACTCCCTGTATGTAACGAGCATTTAGGATATTAATTTAACGTCAACTTTTAATTTACTTCAAATGTTAATCAAAATATCATCGAATCTTTGAAGAAGCATGTCTATTTATTTATTTACGGTGCATTTACATCAAACGAGCGAACGCTCATTCTGGGTTCATACGCACTATGCGGGTAGCCGCATTGCGGGTAGCCGTCCGGCTGACCGCAGGATGCGGTTGCGAATGCGGCCAGCCGGACGGCTACCCGCAATGCGGCTACCCGCATAGTGCGGTTGAAGAACCGTTGCGATTTGCGGTCATGTCAATCCATTTCAAAGATGAAAATGGAAGAAGTTGCAGCTATTTACTACATTTGCACACGTTACGTAAAGAAGAAAAGCAAAGAAAGAAGTACTGGGTGCATCCTTATTTGCAAACACGAGATGAGAGGAAGCATTTTGCAACCACGTGCACACACTCACTCAATTGCGGGCAGCCGCAGATTGAACCGCACAGTGCGTATAGCAACCGTCCGGCTGGCCGTCACTCGTGACGTAGCTCTCCGAGCAACCGGAGCGGTCTGCGGGTAGCCGCATCGCAGTGCGCATAGAAATGAATATTACGTACATAATTGTGCTTGCGGTCAGCCGGACGGCTACCCGCAATGCGGCTACCCGCATAGTGCGGTTGAAGAACCGTTGCGATTTGCGGTCATGTCAATCCATTTCAAAGATGAAAATGGAAGAAGTTGCAGCTATTTACTACATTTGCACACGTTACGTAAAGAAGAAAAGCAAAGAAAGAAGTACTGGGTGCATCCTTATTTGCAAACACGAGATGAGAACAAGCATTTTGCAACCACGTGCACACACTCACTCAATTGCGGGCAGCCGCAGATTGAACCGCACAGTGCGTATAGCAACCGTCCGGCTGGCCGTCACTCGTGACGTAGCTCTCCGAGCAACCGGAGCGGTCTGCGGGTAGCCGCATCGCAGTGCGCATAGAAATGAATATTACGTACATAATTGTGCTTGCGGTCAGCCGGACGGCTACCCGCAATGCGGCTACCCGCATAGTGCGTATACGCTCTACCTCACTATCAAATCAATTATTTTAGTGGCGTTAACAGGCGTAGAGCCTTCTTTTGTTGTTCTTAGTGCGTTCGAAAAGATTCTATGCAATGTTCTAATACTGAACAACACTAAATACGAGTTTTCGTTTACACTAAAATATCACGAAAGAATGCTCTTATAGTTCTTGCTGTGGCTCTATGTTCGTTTGATATTAAATGCACCGTTACATGTAATATGTTTTATTAAAACCTAATAGGATGAAATAATATTAACAATCAGATAAACATAGTAAATTAGGTACGACATTGAAGCAGTTTAATTTTATGTTCCAAGAATTGACATCTATTTATATGATCTTGAACTGTAATTCTGGTTGATCAAATACTTGAAATTTTTTAATTAAAACTTTATCATAAAATATACGAACTTTGTTTGTGTGTATGTCCATCGTGTGTTTTATAAGATTCTTTGAAGTCAATTATCACAACAATATTCCTGTTGCGTGTTTATTTAAACATATAAAATCATTAAACACTATTTACTCATACATATGCTGCGGTTTTTACGACTTCCAATGTGTACTCGTAAAAAATTCTGAATACATTCTTAATTTTCCTAAATACAAATTATGTCAACGCTTATTAAACTGATGCTTGAACGATTTTTGAAGTTAGTTATGAGCTTACCTCGCCTATAAAACACTGAAAGATTTGCCGGAATTTTTCACGAAGCATCCTTTTGAAGTGTGTAGGTACGAACGTGTAGTGCAAAATTTCCATAATTATTATATTATTGAGTTAATAGGTATGTAATTCTAATTAATTATGAAGAACAAGTAAAGTTTTTTGAATTCCCTACTCAATAATATTTTAGTAACAAATATAATTGTAAAACTATTCTTATTTTAAGTAGAATGAAATTCAAATACTTATTATAATGTTTAATGACGTTATTATAGTAAATACAGCAAGAGATTTTCTGTATCGGATTTATTGAGTTTTGACTTAAGGGAAGGCAATTTGTGTAAATGAGGTCACACGAAATTTAGGGCAGCGGCGGACATTGTTTACACAGTAAATTAATCAATTCACACCATTTTTACCTTTCATTCGTGTGATTTATTGTATTTTAAGCACCATTTTTATCGTGTGATTTTATAAATATGTATAACAGAACGTCAACATTTCTAATTTTATTTTTAGGGTAAGTAAGTAAGTATAAAGTAAAGTTTTTTTTTATTATTTCGCCAATGAATAACTGGTCCTACAACTAATGTCAATGAATCTGTCTCTGAGCTATAGATATTCTTCCCAGATCCGATTTCATATTTTGTGTATTCTGTAAAAAACATTATTCGAAACTGTCCATTACATTTATAACTATATGCTATAATTATAATATGTACATGTTATCCAAAAAGTTTCCCTTTTAAATTGAATCTTAGAATAATTATTTGCTCTCAGGTTTATATCGATGTTATAGTATGTTATTACGTAACATGTGGGGTAAAGATTCAATAAAGGTCCTGATGTAGGCTAGTTGCCCAGGGAAGAGAACAAATCGATATGATAACTAAATTATTAGTCGGATATTGCATCCACCGCTCCCAACGTACGTAACGGATGTCGATGCACACTATGTGGAATTGTACGATATTTGTAGAGGTTTTTAGGTGTTGTATCTGCTTTTATTTTGTTAAAAATTCCGTGGTAAACCTAAAATAGCTAGGACCATATTATATAGAAAAATATACGTAAAGGCTTTATATATAACCCAAATTTAACATGAACTATTTGAGATCTATTCTCCATCACAATTTTTTTGCATTCCATTAGTTGATTGAACATTTTTGGCTCTAACAAAGCGCACGCAAAGTTTTTCATAGGTACATATAAGGTATGTTTTGGTTAAAAAATAAAATCAAAGCATATTTCATTTTACCTGGAATATTGTTGGCATTCTTGAAATGTAACTAAATTTGTCATGTTTTATTTAAAAAAATTTATACAAAAACGACCCGTGTAGGTACGTTTAAGTATGAAATTTTAAGTAAGGTAACCCTGTTTTCTCTTGAGATTTGATTCTCTGATTGAAACATATTTCACTGCTTCACCCCATTTTTAATATTATACGAGAATCTTTATACTCCATAAGTCCATAACATAATATTATGGTGTCTACAATATTATAACATTAAATTTTCCGAGCAAAATGTTGAAAACTTGTAATTGTTTCATAAATTCAACAGGCGCTTTAATAATAGAAGTTTATTTTTTTGTACTGCCGCGGCCGGAGGTGAATATCGTGCCATGAGGAAAAGGTACTTAGGAAGTACTTATTATGTTTTTAAATGTATTAATTTTTCCCCATCAATGTTAAAGGATATGATTATGATATCATGATAATAAAACATAAACATATGAATAGGTACTCATCTATGCAGACATCCACTTATTTCCTTACATGAAAGGAAAATTGAAATATGAAGCAATCCATCACCATAGGAGTGACTCTACAGACTCAAGAGTGATTCACTTCCATCCAGTTTTCTATAGTTTGTTTGGCTAATAGGATATTAGAGAACGTCCACATTGAATTAATTTCCCTTTAAAAAGATAACGATTCCAATTTTAATAAATAACAGTACAACTAAGATTCGAGCTATATTATTTTATGTTATTGGCAACTTGTTATACGCTGGATTATTATTATACATTTTTTTACACCTAAATAAGTTTAGTCAAGCAATTTGCAAAGGTAAAAGGGAAGTCAACGTCTTGATCTAATATTACGAAACGTCGTTATGAAAAATAAGTACATTCGGCAGTATCCTGTGTCGACAGAACAGGTAAAGTGGAAGCAAAGGGTGCTAATGGACACGCTAAATTGAAGGGAAACGCAATTTTCAATCTATTTGGAGCTCGGGATATGAACGGAACGCCGAGGGAAAATTCCACACGTTACTCCGTGGTTTACACAAGATTTATACCGAAAATGTGTTTATTAGTCTACGTTTTAGCATATAATTTATTCAACTGGTGCGGATTTTGCTTGTCAAAATTTGTTGTAGTATAAGTCGTGGGCTGTTTTTTTTTCATATTTGTAAAAGGGAAAATTCAAAATCCAAATAAGGTACCTAACAAAGTTTTTATGTATTTTCTTGTTATTTGAAGTTACTGCAACACAAAACTAATCTTTTGTCTAATTGAATAAACAATATCCTACATGGCTTCATTATAGTATAGTATTGTGTGTGCCTAGAGCTATATGTAAGTTCAACATATTCAATTTAAGTTCTCAACTAAGCGTATTCTCAAGTCATTAGCTCTAGTGTGGTTCAACATATTTAAATTACTTTATTGCAAGTTGAAGGAAAACAACAACGTAAAAACGGCGATCAATCGGATCCAACCAACTACAGACCAATTGCTATTACCTCCCTGCTCTCCAAAGTGATGGAAAACATCATTAACAGCCAGCTATTGGGTTATCTGGAGGAGAACCAGCTGATCAGTGACCAACAGTATGGTTTTCGTCATGGACGGTCGGCTGGTGATCTTCTAATCTTCTTAACTCACCGATGGGCAAGTGCTGTTGAGAGCAAGGGGGAAGCTTTAGCGGTTAGTCTGGACGTTGCAAAAGCCTTCGATCGGGTGTGGCATCAGGCGCTCCTCTCGAAAGTTACAGCCTATGGACTTCCAGAGAAATTATGCAAGTGGATTGCCAGTTTTTTCACAGCGCGCAGTATTCGAGTCTTGGTCGATGGATCAAGCTCTGACTTATTACCTGTGAACGCTGGCGTTCCCCAAGGCTGCGTACTCTCACCCACACTGTTCCTTCTGCATATCAATGACATGTTACAAATTAGTAACATTCATTGCTATGCAGATGACAGTACTGGTGATGCTATATATACCGGCCGCACTAATATTTCTCTGGAACACGTCGAAGAGTACCGTAACATACTTGTGTCCAAAATTGAGACTCTTCTTGGAGAAGTCTCAGAGTGGGGTCGACAAAATCTTGTCCGATTTAACCCTGACAAGACACAAGTATGTCTTTTTTCAGCTAAAAAAGCACCATTTATCACGGCGCCCCTATTTGAGAACACTCCCCTTAGTATCAAGTCTAGTATCGGAATTCTTGGTGTCAATATTTCTGATGACGTTCAGTTCCGCTATCACTTGGAAGGCAAAGCTACACTAGCTTCCAAAAAATTGGGTGTCCTAAATAGAGCGAAGCAGTATTTCAGGCCTGAACATCTATTACTACTGTACAAAGCACAAATACGGCCTCATATGGAATACTGCTCCCATCTCTGGGCCGGGGCACCACAATATCAGCTCCTGCCACTTGATAGCGTGCAACGAAGAGCCGTCAGAATTATTGGCAAACGAGCACTTACCGATCGACTTGATTCTCTAGATTTGCGACGAGACGTTGCATGTTTATGCGTCTTCTACCGTCTGTATAATGGGGAGTGCTCTGAGGAGTTGTTTGAGCTGATACCTGCCGCGGAATTCCACAACCGTACCGCACGGCATAAGACCAAGTTTCACGCTCACCATTTGGACCTCTGGCGCTCTAGTACGGTGCGATTTACCCGCCACTTCATTCCGCGCACAACCAAATTGTGGAACAGCCTGCCTTCGGCGATATTCCCGAACGCCTATGACATCGAGGCATTTAAAAAGAGAATATACCTCCACCTTAAAAAGTCGGCAACACATCCTCGGACACGTCTGTAGATGCCTATGGGCTGTGGAATTGCTTACCATCAGGCGATCCACATGCTCGTTTGCCTTCTTTCATATAAAAAAAAAAAAAAAAAAAAACGTAGGTAACAATATTATGAGTGTATACAGGGTACCTATTATATATAATCATTTGATTTCACAATATCTATAGGTATTTCTCTTTATTTATTTAATCACAAGAAACAGGTACAGTCACGAGCAATAATATATGCCTAGGGGGCGATGTGCAAAAATATCTGTCACTAGAACTAATTCAATAATATCTGTCTGCCCGTATACAGCAAAAATATCTGACATTAGTAGGCAGCATAATAAAGTGGCATCAAAATTATATGACGAAAATGTTACAGCAAATAATTGTGACAATCTCTCACGGCATAAATATGTGACATCAACTAGGAAGCAATAATATCTGACACAATTTCATATTACTGTATTTTGCATCGATTCCTCATACAAATCTATACTAATATTATAAAGAGGAAAGGTTTGTATGTATGTATGTATGTATGTATGGTTTTCACGCATAAACTACTGGACCGATTTTGATGAAATTTGGCACAGATAATCTTTAGACCCTGAGAAAGAACATAGGCTACCTTTTATTTCGAAATATGTACCACGGGTGAAGCCGGGGCGGACCGCTAGTCATAAATATGTGACATCAACTAGGTGGCAATAATATCTGACACAATTTCATATTTCTATATTTTGCATCGATTCCTCACAAAAAGCATAAATATGTGACATCAACTAGGAAGCAATAATATCTGACACAATTTCATATTACTATATTTTGCATAGATTCCTCACAAAAAGCATAAATATGTGACATCAACTAGGAAGCAATAATATCTGACACAATTTCATATTTCTATATTTTGCATCGATTCCTCACAAAAAGCATAAATATGTGACATCAACTAGGGAGCAATAATATCTGACAAAATTTCATATTACTATATTTTGCATCGATTCCTCACAAAAAGCATAAATATGTGACATCAACTAGGAAGCAATAATATCTGACACAATTTCATATTTCTGTATTTTGCATCGATTCCTCACACAAAGCATAAATAGGTATGTGACACCGACTAGGTGGCAATAATGTCTGACACAATTTTATATTTCTGTATTTTGCGTTGATTCCACACTAAAAGCATAAATATGTGACATCAACTAGGAAGCAATAATATCTGACACAATTTTATTTTTAATTTAATATTGAATCAATACAAAATAAATAAATTTTATTTTAACTACGTTGTTTTAAAACATTATTACCATATTAATCAATATGTGCCGTCGTTGTATACTACATATTGTATGTCTAGATATTACATATCTCCTACTAGCTTAACACCCGCGGCTTCGCCCGCGTTTTCAAAGAAAAACCCGCATAGTTTCCGTTCTTGTGGGATTTCCAGGATAAAAGCTCTCATAAGCGTTAATCCAAGTTACCTTCTATGTGTGTGCTAAATTCCATTTTCTCTTTTATTTGTGTGAAAGAGTAACAAACATCCTTACATGATACTCACGAACTTTCGCATTTATAATATTAGAAGGATAATATCATATCATGACAAAATTAAAGTATTCATATACTTATATGAATGCCCACTTGGGTAGATTTATTTTATTTGAAGGTTCAGTGTAACCTTCATGTATTATTTAGAAATTGTTTTATGTTTTGTTATATTTGACGTTAGCGGCGTTTGACACGATTGATCCGTTATTCATTTTCATTTACCTATAATAATTATTATAGTCTGTCCACTATAAGAATTGCTTTTTGACAGCTCGACGGGTGATACCAAAAGTGATGTTCATAAGATTATCGATTGTGATACCATTACAATTATAAATTCAAAATATTATCATAAATCGAATCAGGTACGTAAATAATAATTACAACGTAAACGTACTAATAAGATATGTAATAATAAGACCACATATCTATGCATTGTATGTTAAAACTAAACTAAACTAATATTTTATTATTTATTGGTTTCTATCTTACAATTTGGTTGTCTTTACGTTTAAATTATATAACTTATTAGAAGAGTTTTTCTGCATCGGATATATTTTACAGAGTATTTCTATCGATTATTTTAATCTATCGACCCATCATTGAATAATTCTGTGTAGGCATCACTAAGTGGGCGGGACCTGTCCATGAAGTACGATAATTATTTGTATGACATTTTAACATAGACAATACAATCCTACATAGGCGTGTAGCTGTCAAAAAGCAAATAATATAATGGACAGAGTATAGCCTATAATATTGCTATTATTTTATTGAGTTTAAATATACGATTGTTGTAATTTCCTATAAGTAAAGAAACATATATTGTTATTATACGATAAGCTATTTTAGTATTAAGAGTTTATAAATTATGTTTTCTTTGTTGGAAATTCTTAATAAAAATAAAAAAAAAAAAAAAAATTGAGTATCGAAAATTATGGCAAGTTATCATACTATCGTAATTTTATTTAAAAAAAAAATATTTACAAAATATAATGTGTCTTTTGTTCATATTCTTACCCCAGCAAAATACATAACACTAATTCAATAAATAACGTTTTGCCTTTTTAAAATCCTATCCTATCTTATCCTACTAGTCCTACTATAATCCTACTTCCTATCCTACTAATCTAGTATTATTAATGCGAAAGCTTGTGAGGATGTGTATGTGTGTGTGTGTGTTTGTTACTCATTCACGCAAATACTACTGAACCGATTACAATAAAATTTAGCAGACAAATAAAGGGTAACTTGGGTTAACACTTAGGATAGGTTTTATCCCAAAATTCCCACGGGATCGGGAACTATGCGGTATTTCTGTGAAAACGCAGGCGAAGCCGCGGGCGGAAAGCTAGTGTCACATATTTATGCTTTTTGTGAGGAATCAATTATATTTTACAATATAGAAATATAAAATTGTGTCAGATATTATGTGTTCCGTTTGACGTCCGTAGTCCATTATGAGAGAGAGTACATCGCCTTTTTCCCCGTGAAGTCGCTAGGTGGTGCTAGTTTTAAGCCCGTCACGTGGTACCGCCGCCAGCGCCGCGAGTGGTGGGAGACAAAACTCACCACAGTTCCGGCAAGCCACCAGAAATATTCTCATTGTTGCGTCGTTTTTCAAACCGTACGCAAGTCGTTAGATTATATGTAATTTTAAAATACTGTATTTTAAATTACATATATACATAATTTAAATAATAATTTTATACGAACTTTCGAGATTGAAGTAGAAAGTTCAGTTTTTTCTTTTTAAATAGTTTTTATTTAAGTCCGTTACGTTTCATAGTGAAATGAATATTCAAGTGTTACCTGCGTTATCGTTATTTCAAACGAATAACGAAAATCGGATTTATTTGAAGTATAAATCTGCAACCACGAGCGTGGCATCGCGACCATAAGTCTATAGCGCAGGCCAAGGGCCTACCGAATCGTGTCGAGCGTCTTAACAGCGCGTTTTCTACGTGTTCCGAGCTGAGTTCTTCTTGTTCGGGGTCCAGCGACGACGAGGAGCCGCCGCAGCGCGTATAGCGCCGCCAGCGCGCGTTCAGCCGCTCGTGTGCAGGTTTGAGATTTGGTCTCAACACGGTGAGTCATGTTATTAATACATTATACGTGATTTACGATGATTTCAATACAAATCGTTCAACGTTAATGGTTATTACTGGATGTTACGCGTTAGATAACCTATTTTCACAAATATCGGTTTTAAGATAGTATATTAATTGCCGAAAGCAGATTCGAAACGTGTTTCGATCTTTTGAGTTTATTCCTCCTTGAATCGTATTCGCTACGCGGACATTCTAAATGTATGTGAATTGTGCCTTCCTTTTCCGAATTGAGGGTAGATATCAAAAACGAATTCTCAATCTCGTTAGATTAGAAAATTCATCCGATACGAGTCGAATCAAGTAGAATGTAGTTGCCTATATCTTGTAAGCACAATAGAAATAGGTAAATTATTACGAATTCTTACAAATTTATCAATAATTTTTGCCTGACGCATTAAATTGGTCCGCGACTCTGTGCCTAATTACTGCTAAATTTAAAAGCGACTTCTATTCTCTATACAAATAAACTTAAGAATTAATAGAGATGCTTTGAAGGGGATTATTGATAAGTTTAAAGTCATATAAAATTCCTCCCGCTGTGGAAAGAATTTTTAACTTACTAACATGATTAGTAGCATATGCAGATAGGCGGATTTGATAAGTTGGTTTAAAACTCGTCACAATCAGTTTTTACCAGTACATTCAATAACCGTTAAGATCGACTTTTTAAGTCGTTTCAAATCATTTCATGAATACAAAAGGAAACACCAAAAGAATAAAAAAGGGGGGGGGGGGAGATTTTCAACAAATAAAAGCTCAAATTAATCTCGTCACCCTCGAATACCATGTAATTCGAAAACCAGCCATAGTTTTCACATAAGAGGTAATAATACTTATTTATTCTTTAACTCTGACATCATACTTTATGTCTTTGAAGATTCAAGTCTCTATTGAAAATCAGGGGTTCGTCAAACGAACACCATGACTATTGTTAATCACCCCTTTTCATAATTAAGAAAAGCAAGTTCTGCAAATACAGAGTAATTTTCAATTTCACACCCACTGTTAACTGTGACATGACATACTCAACATAAAATCGTAAATTTTTGTATTTGCGAGGCTATCGACTACCCGTACGTATCGACGCCTCCTATATCCTTGTATCACTATTGTATACCATATCGATATTATAATTATAAATACATCATAAACGAAGGTCAATTACTTAAGATAACGTATCAGCCCTTCGGGCTAGCGTCAGCTCAAAGAATGTTTGAAGAACCAAGGGGCTGTGGCCTTTACTTGGTGATTTACATGGGCAATGATTTGCGCTCACCAGAACAGCATGTACACCACATTGAAACGAAATGAAATGATTTATTTTGCAAGAAATGTGAAAAATTTACATATGTTATATTGTTTCATTATTCCGCACAAATCGTCAATTGATTGGCTTGCAGAGACTTTGGAATTGCAATTCAACTCAATTCAATTCGAAATAAAGTTCGTCTCTAACCTACTTTGGAGTATCAATCCGATAGAATCTATTCTGACACCCGAGCGTTGCTAAGATTTTCTACGAATGGTTTGGAGCACGGAAGCAAATTTGAAATTGGCGATGGAAATTAAATTGAAAGTGTCAGTGCCTAAAAACAGGCTTAATAGCAGGCAGTTGGTCCCTCAAGCAGGCATACCACCTCTTAGGGTTTCTCAACTTTGCAACCTTCATCACCCTCCGGGGAAGGATGCACTGCCGCATGCTATAGTGCCAAGGGAACGCCTCTCGGGGCTTGTTACCTTTGCAACCTTCATCACCCTCCGGGGAAGGATGCACTGGCGCACGCTGCAGCGCTACAGAAACGCCTCACAGGCTTATCACTTTTGCAACCTCTATCACCCTCCGGGTAAGGATGCACTGGAGCACGCTGCAGCGCTACACGAACGCCCCACGGGCTTATTATTATTTTTGCAACCTCCATCACCCTCCGGGGATGGATGCAGTGGCGCAGCACGCTGCAGGGGTACAGGAACGCCTCTCAGGCCTTTTATTTTGAAACCTTCATCACCCTCCGGGGATGGAAGCACTTACGCACGCTGCAGCGCCACAGGAACGCCTATCAAGGTTTGTCATCGTTGCAAATTTTATTACCCTCCGGGGAAGGATGAACTGACACACGCCACAGTGCTACAGGAACGCCTCTTTGGGCTAATCAACTTTGAAACCGTTGTCTCCCTCCGGGGAAGAATGAACTGCCGCTCTTGTTAAAGATCTAGTTCAAAAACATCTTTTAAAAGCAAGTAAGTGAAAAAACAAGTATAATATCTACCAGCCGTACCCAATTCACAGGATAGTCTTGGCAGTGAATGAAAGGACCTTGGACCCAGTGCCATTGAAATGTTTGCAGTAAGAGCTTTCCTAATCTTGACTGTCGAGGTAGTAAGAAAAAATTTTATTCAAAGGCAGAACGAAATCTCTTTGACAAGAGTTATTAGTTTGAACGTTTGAACACTTCACAACCTTCTAGGGCTGTACAGCTAGGAAGCCGAATTCTACAAATAAATTTTAATCACAGCTCAAACAGCTTACGTTATTTCAAGTAAGACAGTCATAAACAACCGGCTCTATTGCCTCGAGTTCATTATAATAGTACCCAAGTGGAAGAAACCCTCTTTGCACCCAGACCTCAAGAGGCGTGCTACTATCAGGATAAGTCCTCTCAATCGTTCACTGACAAACACGCACAGGTTCAACTCCAAAGCAAATACAGAACCTACAGCTGAAAGTATGGCTCATTTTGAATAGGTCAACCTGTTGTACACCTTGATGGACAGCTTAAAAAAATAAACATACATAGACTGCTGGTGGCCACTGACCAGGCTATAAAAGGATGCTAAATACTTAGCTAAATTATGTATAACTGACGGTTTAGTACACTATTCTTATACATAAAATCAGTCGGTTTGTATTAAAATAATATTTTATTAAAATTTCATCTGATCATTTAAGCAAACATTACCTTAGGGTATTTCCTTAGCTAGAACAAATCTTTCAAAATTACAAATCCGGAAAGTAAGGAAGGTTATTCAAAAACTCTTATCGAGATATTTTTAAAATAAATCAGCATAATAAAAATAATTATTTAACTATGTGATTTATAAAATTAATAAAAAATTGTTTGCATTTATTAACGCGCAGCTACTATACTGTTATTAGCTTTTGGACGTGTTCTCTATTTATTCCTGTTTACATTGCAATTCAAAACAATGGGTCGAGAGTGAAGACGCGTTTACCTCGCATTCCGCAAGTTAGCTAAATTATTGTCACATATTATGTAAATATGAATCCAGTTTCAAGCGCATTTTCCAATCCATAAGAGGTTCTCTGACTAATCTGTTTATTACTACACAGCATCCGGTGAGACCAGCTACAGCGGCTATCATAGGTGGCAGGGTAAAGTGAGCTCTTTTAGAGTGGAGTTTGAAATCTGGGTAATGTTACACAGTTATAGTAGCAAGATCAATCTATTTGGAGAAATATCTAGTTATATCTAGATATGTTTATAAACATTATTATTTACTTACAAATTTTTAAAGAATATAATAAATTCGATCACAAGGTGGGATTCGAACCCCCGTCTTTCCGCCACAGGGTGGAATTATTATTATATTATTGTCGTAGTGTATCTAATACTAATTCGTCATTAGTAATCACAATCGAGATATTTCAGCCTACTCAGGTTTAAGTGCATATTATACTGATTAAAATGTTGTCAAGATATACTTGTAGTATATTTATGGATGTATTTTATGCACGGTATTGAGACAAATTTTCAATAATTATCAGTCATGATTTTATACATTATATACTTTGTTTATAGGATGTATGTAAGCTTTTTGGGGCATTACTCTATCACATTGTTGCATCTTATTTATCAAGCCACCAGGAGATATCAAACAACTCTCTCATAATGGACTACGGACGTCAAACGGAACACATAATATATAAATTTTACCTTAAAATAAAATTTGTATTATGTTTCCTAAGACGTCCGTAGTCCAGATAAGGTCTTCCTGGTGTTATTTTTGCACCATTCATTCCGTATCATTTATGAGACGAACAATGAGAATATTTCTGGTGGCTTGCCGGAACTGTGGTGAGTTTTGTCTCCCACCACTCGCGGCGCTGGCGGCGGTACCACGTGACGGGCTTAAAACTAGCACCACCTAGCGACTTCACGGGGAAAAAGGCGATGTACTCTCTCTCATAATGGACTACGGACGTCTTAGGAAACATAATACAAATTTTATTTTAAGGTAAAATTTATATATTATTGCCTCCTAGGTGACGTCACATATTTATGCTTCGAGAGGTTGTCACAATTATTTGCTGTAACATTTTCGTCACATAATTTTGATGCCACTTTATTATGCTGCCTACTAATGTCAGATATTTTTGCTGTATACGGGCAGACAGATATTATTGAATTTGTTCTAGTGACAGATATTTTTGCACATCGCCCCCTAGGCATATATTATTGCTCGTGACTGTACATGATACAATACATTTATTATTAAAATCATCGTTAACTCAAGAGAATTCTCATTGAATTTAAAAACGCAATACTATCGCATTTTTATCGCAGTTACATTGATTGATTCATTGAACTTTAATCAAATACTCAACTTTCTCAATCGAAATGTATAATAAAGTAACCTGCAGATATTTACAGAGAACAATGCATCGAACTCACAAGATTGAAACTGAAAATTGAATCAGGTTTTCTGTTTCTATTGGAGAGTTAAAAAATAAAACACATTATAATTTCAAACATTTATTGGAGGTACAATATGCACCATGAATTTATACTATTTTAACGTATTACATAGTAATATTATACATAAAACATTATTTAAATAATATCTGACAAGTAAAGTATTTACGTAGGTATATTTAATACTAGCTTCCGCCCACGACTTTGTACGTGCATCCCCGTTTTCCCCCGTTCCCGCAAGAATTTCAGGAAATCCTTTCTTAGCGGATGCCTACGTCCTAACATCTACCTGCATGCCAAATTTCAGCCCGATACGTCCAGTGGTTTGGGCTGTGCGTTGATAGATCACTATATCAGCCACCTTTGAGTTATATATAATATATAGATTAACATTAATAGTCATATTTATTATGACTTATCACATTTTTAACTACATTACTGTGTTTTTGTCATTGGATAATGATTTGAAATACTTTAGGTACCTATATATTATTCTTTTGTTCGGATATTTACAACACATACATTATTAATTTGTAGTAATAATAGTAACATTTATTAGTTCATCTTTTAAAAATAATTGAACACATATAAATTCTTGTAATAGATAGTTGTTGTCTTTGGTTAATACCTATTTATATGAAAGAAGTTTGAATCCTAAATTAATGAAAATTACGGAAAATTTAAGCTTTTAAGAAAAATCTGGCAAACAATTACGAAAATATACTTTTATTTCTTACAATAATAAACCGACGTAATATTATTTAAGTTTTAAAAAGTTATTGAAGATATTGAAGATAATTAAAATTCAAACTATCAATCGTAATTATACTCTCTGAAGTAAAAAGCGTCAAACTTACTGCGAGAGTAATAAGTTCATTGTGCGATTAAGAGAAAAGTTTCTTCAGACAAAAGCATTAATAACGCGATAAAACTTACAGTTAAATTTCTCAAAACTAAAAAAGAGCCATTGTAAACCTATTATGGTTTTAGTTTTTTACCCGACTGCAAGTGGTGTCAATAGATTCGTCTTATTCGTGACATCGGCTATATCAAAATTGAAAAAAAGGCGTAGGTAATCATTAGTAAAATTAGCAGTTGGATAAATTATTATTATATAAAACAAGATTGTATATGATATATAAAATACATCATTAATTTTTTTCGTAACTACTAGTTACCTTTTTCGTCAAGGTATTTTTTTAGCACGCTTTAAAAACCATAAGTACGAACATAGGTCATAAGATCCGCTTCTTATTAATTTTATCAAAGAATTAGCTTACATAATTATTGTACAAAAAACATTGTCATGGTAGAAAATAGTACAAGATTCTATAGTCGTTCCATCCTAATTTTACAATAATTTATTTTAAAGAATTTCTTACCTATAACAATCTTAAGATATTAAGGGTTCCTCACGAGATCGTGAACCTCAAGCCTAAAACATATAAAACATTGTACAATAATCCATTTGTTTCTACAAAATATGTGCTTTATTTAGAACCTCGAAATTTCATTTGATCTGGCGAATTCTTCTTTTCTGCAGGGGTCTGTGACTAGTATTTTGTTCCTTTTCCTCACCAAAGTATAAATAACCCTGCAAATTATTAAAAAAAGATATAGGTTATTTAATAAGATTCTATTGAATTTGGTAATAAGAAAGGACACGTTTTTAACGAAGATATGTCATTTGTAAATCCTTAACCTGTATTTGCGAATGAATAACATAAGATATGTACGCAAAATTTATTAAAATAATAATAATATTTTCACAGTTATATCTCCTTTTATTAATAACTGAGCAATAACTATGAAAACAGACATTCAACAATACATAAAAAATTAAGGCGTAATTATTAATAATTTGGAAAATCCAAAAGTGCACGCCTCATAATTTTTTTTAATAAATATTTATTAATTATTATTTTTGTTTATTTAATAACAATTAAACCACATCGAATCAGACCCTGAAAAATGAAAGGGTTCTATTCCTGAGCATACTCAAGCGTAAGAGGAAAAAAAGACTCGATTAGTAAAGTATTTCGGTCGCTATCGTGTTAACAAGAAAAAGGATCCGCACATACAGACACACGGACGTCCAAGACAGAACTTTTTTAAACTGTTTTTTAACTAGTTTAAATAACAAAAATGACATCAAAAATATTATGAACGTTAAAAATAGTGTTTTTTCTTAATATGTGTGTGTATGTATTATCTTACAAGTGCAATGTATGATACATAAAGACATTTTAAGTTTGAAAAATCAGATGTTTTGCGCGAAGTGACAGTAGTACCCACCTCAACGCTTCGCTTATGAGGCGTGCAATAATACTATGTTGTCCCAAGATATAATTACGCATTAGGTGTTAATAAATCATTGAGATAATATTACTACGTATGGAGGAGACACCACGAACAAAATCTGTGCGCCATTTTTTTGCTCTAACTAAGTTTTAAAAATTATTATCTACAGTTATTATCTGTAGTTAGGTACTTAACGATGAAAGTTATTCCTTTGCACTTTTCCGTATTATTTGTATTATTTGTGCAATATCGTAACACACACGAAGGCATGTTTGATGCGTTTCACTTTAAAACCATTAAAAATACCGCTCAACATATGATGGAACATAAGTGATGTAGGCGGTGTCGTCTCCATATTAATATTATCTCAATGTAATAAATATATATTTTATTACCTACGAATGCTTTGTGTCTAAAATAATCAACCGATGAAAATGTTTAAGTTCGATTGATAATAGTAAGTAGATACAACACTCACGTGACACCGCACCGTGTTATCATATTATATAATAATAATATGTATGTTCTTAACTTCATAATACTTCTTAAAAAGCTGAACGTATAATTTTATAATCGCATAGGTAAGTCTGATCATCGTAGATTATATCAGTTAATGTAAAAGCCGTATTATTTTGTTGTAATGTATTAAAAATTAATTAATTACATAAATTATTTATGTATTCATGAATGCATATCGCCGTCAGCACATTGTAATAATCATATAGCGAAAAGATTACACTTAACCATTTAAAGTCTTAAAGAACATGTCTTATGATTGACATCATAATGCGATAAATCGATTTTAAAAGGGATCTTTAATATTCCAACAAATATCTGGGTAAAACTTTCTCTGCTTGTGTAACACTTTTGTATAATCTTATGCATTTATAAGTTTTTATTATTATTGGGAAATGAAACTTGTTTAAGGTATATCTGCGACCTGCGTATAGTGATAAAGTTTACTGCGAAATCGTAATTTATCACGTAATTTATCACTTTTAACGTTGCATATATTTTTGTCTGGGGTTTTTACTGAATAAATGTATACCTACGTAAGATATCTTAAAAGAGGAAATTTAAGCTATTTCAAAAATTTGAATTTAATTTTATTGTAAGGTACGCTTGTCGCTTAACGTAGATATTGATAAAATAGGTATTTTACATTAATTTTATGTATTCTAGTATTTAATATTACTCCAGTATTTTGTTATTATTATAATCTCATAGCAATCGCTTTGCATAGTTGTTCAACTGAATACAGTCAAAAGTGGTTCTGGTAGGTAGGTACCTACCTACTCCATTAAATAAAATGGCAAACGTGGTTACCATATTATTTACTCTTTTACACGTACATATTTACGCATGAAATAGGCTACTCACATGAATAATCCCAAAGCGAAGACCGTAAGGGCAGCGTCGAACAAATAAAAAGCGCCAGGTAGGGTTTCTATTGTTGACACGTAAATGAAGCTAGATGTAGGCATGTATATGGAAGGGGCGAGGGCCTCCATCACACCCATTATTGAACTAAGCTTGGCTGAAATAAAAGCAAACTATCGTAAAGGTTTACAAGTACAAAACTTGGCCTGAATACTTTGTTAGCGATAAATGATGGATGTGGATTTGTGGAGTGAATGGACTTTTTATGTTTATATGATTACAGGTGTGCTTCTTTCCTGTTTGAAAATAACTTCTCAGAAATCGTCCGTAATGTATGTAAGTATAGGTATTTGATTGTTATGATGGAAAATAAGCACATTCAAAAACATGTACGGTAAGTGTATTCATAGCCAAGTGAATTAAAGAATGAAACTATAATATACTAACCTACATCTTCGCTAGGAACAGACTTAGTAGCAAGAGACCGGACAGCGGTCAAGCCTGAAGAACTGAAGATATTGAATACTGGTGCCAAGTAGTACCAGTTTCGAGTGGGAGCGAAAGTGAGAACGAAACATGCTGCTATCCTGCTCAAACCAGCTAGAACACCAATAACGCTGTCTTGCACTTCAAATTTTTTGCTCAGTATAGTGATACAGAATAGGGTTCCTGAAAATGAGTTTTAAAGTATATCACAGGAATAATTTTTATCTATAGGTACTAATATCAGTTATTAGTTAAGTGCTAAGTTAAGCAAACGCGCTGGTCTAACAAAACGAAATTACATATTATTCTATGTCGCCGTTACTAGGTTACGTTGTTGAATTTTGTTGAACTTTCAAATGTTGCCTATTAAAATGACAATCAAGAGTACAATGCATGTACCTACATAATATATCAATGTTTTTATGTCGTACGTACAAAAGAAGGATCAGGACAAGAAATCAGTATTTGCGACGAAAGCTTTTCACTTTTAAATAATAAATAATTCCTTGGTGTAGAGTTGGTTCTAGGTGGCGCTATGTAAAATATAAAATCATGTAAGTACATATATTTCGTTCCTATAATAGATGTACGATCAACTAACGTGCATTGCAACAAACTAATCGTTACTAATTGATCCCCTGGTTATATTTTTAAATTTATAGCATTTATGCGCGTATTTGTATTATTATGGGGCTCTTCACAATTACTGATTAACTGTCACTAACACTGTAGGTATAAAGTGAAACTACATAGATATTTAAGATAATAATATATTGCGTGTCGACTTCGTCACGAAGACAGTTTTACTGACATCATAAATGTATGTTAATATTGTACATGTATATCCAGCATTATTTTCGACAGCATTACGATTTTTAGTTAGGAATTTGTCGTTTATTCAACTGTTATTCAATTCATTATTATCATGAATAAAAGGCAAGGTTGTTATCACTTAAACTCAACTTGTTTTTGAATTAACTAACTGAAGGTCGTTTACATTTATTTAGCCTTCTTTGGTTCTGGGCACTATTGGTTTCACATTCGGAATTGAAAATTAATGAGTGCTATTATGAAATTTATTATTAAGTACCTACTCCAGTTTTTGCAAGGAATGTTCACATTACGCTTGGTTTACTAAAACCATAAATTAATTTCTAAGATTTTTTAAATCAACCGATTGTTGTTTCGTTGGTTAAAAAAGGTATAGTAAGATAAATGCTGTTCTAAAATTTCCAGATTTTACGATCGCTATAATAAATATTTTACACATATTTAATAGTATTTTAATATCACATAAGCTAAATAGAGGGACCAATTGGAAATAACTGTTGAAGATCATCCTTTTTTTTTCTCCACTATAGAGAGTAGAGCAACGTTTGCATTGCCACTTATCAGGTTTATTATACGCCAATTCTCTGAACATTGATTTGTAAAATTCTTTATTCTAGCACTCTATAAAAAAATATAATACGTAACTAGATAAGGTTAGAAAAACCTAATTATTTTTATTGAATATATGTATATAGGTATATTTATGTACTTATACAAATAATGGTAATGAAGGTACGGTCTAAATCATAGGTTCATTAAACTCACTGGTAATTATTCACACCTGAAATGTAGGTATAAATTAGGTAATTTATATTAAATCATACAATCTTTGCAAAGAGATAAGGAATTGGAACATTTTATAGACTTTGTACGTTTTCATGTTATTGTAATCCTTGACCTATGGTAATAACTAATATATATATTAAAACTATGTTGCAGATACTAAAATAATAATTTATTTACGTAAGTGAATTGATGGAATTTGTTGATTTTTTATTGTTCTGGTAAAGAGTTCATCTTTTTTGCACGCCTCATAAGCGAAGCGTTGAGGTGGGTACTACTGTCACTTCGCGCAAAACATCTGATTTTTCAAACTTAAAATGTCTTTATGTATCATACATTGCACTTGTAAGATAATACATACACACACATATTAAGAAAAAACACTATTTTTAACGTTCATGATATTTTTGATGTCATTTTTGTTATTTAAACTAGTTAAAAAACAGTTTAAAAAAGTTCTGTCTTGGACGTCCGTGTGTCTGTATGTGCGGATCCTTTTTCTTGTTAACACGATAGCGACCGAAATACTTTACTAATCGAGTCTTTTTTTTTTCTCTTACGCTTGAGTATGCTCAGGAATAGAACCCTTTCATTTTTCAGGGTCTGATTCGATGTGGTTTAATTGTTATTAAATAAACAAAAATAATAATTAATAAATATTTATTAAAAAAAAATTATGAGGCGTGCACTTTTGGATTTTCCAAATTATTTTTAATTAAAGCATCTTATTGTACCATTGGCTGATATAAATAAATAATTAAAACATTTCTCCCGCACCGTATATTTCATAAAATGATATTCTACTGGTATTATTCGGTTTTTAAGTTTATAATTTATACATTATCGATCATCTATGGACAACAAACTTCCATAAACAAACATTACTACTCCTGGGGAAAATAACGTTGGAATGAAGTCGATTAAAATGATTTCACGAGAATTCTTACTGTTCTCAGAATGAACTCTACAAAAACTGGTAAGTACAATACATTGTCTATATAAATTTGGCATTCATTAACATTATCTAGCATACTTTGAACACATTATCGTAAAATTACTACCTATTATTTGAATATTATATTATAACAGTAATCAAATATAAGAACGATATATTCATTGTTTAACTTTATTTATTGAATTTATATTTTTGGTTTTATGGCATTCAAATGCTTTATAAATATAAATTTATAAAGAATAGAAAAAATTCGATCACGAGGCGGGACTCGAACCCGCATCCTTCGCGCCATTCCGGGGCGGATGCCTGACCAACTCAGCCACTCGTGACCCGCCAGAGCAATCGAATTTATTCTATTCTTTCAGTTTTATGTGTCTGAAGGGACACACCGCGCGCCATCTATTGAGATGATTAACAACCATTTCAACCAATATGAAGCACTTTTCAGTGAATACAATATTGTAACGATGGAACACGACCTTTTTTGTTGAATTTATATTTTTGGTTTTATGGCATTCAAATGCTTTATAAATATAAATTTATAAAGAATAGAAAAAATTCGATCACGAGGCGGGACTCGAACCCGCATCCTTCGCGCCATTCCGGGGCGGATGCCTGACCAACTCAGCCACTCGTGACCCGCCAGAGCAATCGAATTTATTCTATTCTTTCAGTTTTATGTGTCTGAAGGGACACACCGCGCGCC
Organism: Colias eurytheme; assembly: GCF_061535395.1. NCBI lineage: Eukaryota > Metazoa > Arthropoda > Insecta > Lepidoptera > Pieridae > Colias > Colias eurytheme. The sequence continues at coordinate 5,558,703 of NC_142995.1, read as the reverse complement.
ATCTATTGAGATGATTAACAACCATTTCAACCAATATGAAGCACTTTTCAGTGAATACAATATTGTAACGATGGAACACGACCTTTTTTGTTGAATTTATATTTTTGGTTTTATGGCATTCAAATGCTTTATAAATATAAATTTATAAAGAATAGAAAAAACCTCTGGCGGGTCACGAGTGGCTGAGTTGGTCAGGCATCCGCCCCGGAATGGCGCGAAGGATGCGGGTTCGAGTCCCGCCTCGTGATCGAATTTTTTCTATTCTTTATAAATTTATATTTATAAAGCATTTGAATGCCATAAAACCAAAAATATAAATTCAACAAAAAAGGTCGTGTTCCATCGTTACAATATTGTATTCACTGAAAAGTGCTTCATATTGGTTGAAATGGTTGTTAATCATCTCAATAGATGGCGCGCGGTGTGTCCCTTCAGACACATAAAACTGAAAGAATAGAATAAATTCGATTGCTCTGGCGGGTCACGAGTGGCTGAGTTGGTCAGGCATCCGCCCCGGAATGGCGCGAAGGATGCGGGTTCGAGTCCCGCCTCGTGATCGAATTTTTTCTATTCTTTATAAATTTATATTTATAAAGCATTTGAATGCCATAAAACCAAAAATATAAATTCAACAAAAAAGGTCGTGTTCCATCGTTACAATATTGTATTCACTGAAAAGTGCTTCATATTGGTTGAAATGGTTGTTAATCATCTCAATAGATGGCGCGCGGTGTGTCCCTTCAGACACATAAAACTGAAAGAATAGAATAAATTCGATTGCTCTGGAGTCTGGCGGGTCACGAGTGGCTGAGTTGGTCAGGCATCCGCCCCGGAATGGCGCGAAGGATGCGGGTTCGAGTCCCGCCTCGTGATCGAATTTTTTCTATTCTTTATAAATTTATAACTTTATTTATTTCAAAATTTTAGCAGCAAAATATTATCGTTGCGAATTTAATATAATTTTAATTCATTATCTAAGAATAAAATGTTAAATAATTATTGTTATAACCTACTTCAGATTCAAATCAAGAATTACAGATATTATTATTATGAAAACAAAAAGAATCCGACAGCTAATTAATGGAACCTATGTCCACCGATGTCACTACCGCAATTTTGATGATTGCAAAGATAGGGTCCCTACCTCATAAATCGAAATCCGCGGTTTGGGCTGTAGGTTTGCATACATAAATACATATTTACACTCGAAAAAAATAATCCTCCTTTCACAGTAAGGAAAAAAGCAAACGACAACATTAGTATATCTTTTTACTGCCCAGCGATGACTTGATGAATTATATTATAAGGCTGTATTTTGCAAGTCGATTTTATAGATAAAAATAATAGTTACAAAAGCATTCATGCCCTTATTATCACATCAATAATATTGAATATTGTATGCATATTATACTAAATACCAACGGTTAATAACCTTTGTATGCAGGAAAAGTTAAAATCAACGCATGTGTTTTATATTATATTTTTTATATTGATAAATGAAGTAGGTAAGAAGTGTTATCGTCGTTATTTTAAAACATCTGTTTTTTTGATCACCACTACATATATAAAAAGAATATAATCGCCATATTAACGTATTAATTATGTTGATAAATAATTTTAGTGCAACTTAATTTGTTTTGTGGAATATTGGCCGATATTAAAAACGACGCAGTTTCCCAATTCATTTAGTGTAATACTTTTTTGGCATCATGAATATGTTAATGTTTATATTACTAGTAACATTTTTGAAGACTCCTGCGCAGAGGCGGCGGAAAGTCCGCGGTGTGGTCCACAGCCCACGGCCTCGCGTTGCTAGGGGCCCTCGTGCCTCACAAATTTGAAGCACACGTCATAAGGCTTTACTTATAAAAAAACAGTTGACTATATGACTCTATATTTGTAAAAAATATGTCATATTTCTAACATCATCAGAGGGCCGAGGCTCGAGACAAACGTCAAAACGTAAAGCAATAGAATCCGCTATCGATATTAATAATTGACATAAGCGTATGATGTTTTGCTAAGGATTTGGTCACGCTTACAACGACGACGATGACCACGAACAACGTTTTCATCCAGTCGTTTGTTTTCATTCGGCGCCTCATCAAATCAAGCGTAAAACTCGAGAAATGCTATTAGCTACGGCTATTTTTGTTAAGGAACACAAGGAACGCAAGGTTCACATAAAGTGAAAACACGAAAAAAGGACGACAGGGCGGGCAGTTAGTCAGAAATAAAAATAATCATCATATTTCATATGTAATTTTTTGATACATAATTTTCATAAAACGGTAACGGCATTTTCATGAGCGTGTTTTTCTTTCAGTTCCGGATTCTTCACAACATCTTTCAACGCTCGTCTATGCGATATATAAAGGTATCTGCAATTTAAAAAAAAAATATTTAAATGTTGTATAATAATTATCTTCAAACAAATTTAATATAAGAAATAAATCGTGAAAGGTCATCAGGAGATTCTTCTTAAGACCGCCAAACCTAGAATTTACTTTTTAAATGTTTAAAATTCAAGAGGTTTTGATTGTAATCTCCATAAGTAAACTTCTTTTACAAGGAGATAATATTATTATTATCTAAGTTTACTTCGTATATACAAAATCAGGAAAAAAGGCTGCTGTAGAAAAATAATTACTATTTGATTGACTAGTGTTGAACTTATAGCTTAGTAGGTATAGCACAATTTCGTTAAGACGACTTACATACATTTATAGATATACTTATATTATACATTTATAGATATACTTATTGAACTATTGAAATATATTCCTCAATATTAACTGTTTAATTCAAGTTTTATAATCGCACCGCTCATATGCGGATATTATTCGAGCTTTTTGTAAACCGTTTTGTTGATATAGTGTGTAGTCATTTTTTTAAGGAAACTTCAAAAAGCTGATAAAAAATTAATGATTTGATACCACTATGATTCTCGAGAAGCAGACACACAACGTATAAAATAATATAATAATCGACTAGAATTCCAAAGCGTACTGAGTCACGAAACACAATTAAAAAAATGACCTAGACCTTTAAATTGGACGGGTGGAAATATTTAATGTATAGCTTGTGTTACTTCGTGTTTTATTATATATATCTAATTTTAATAATTTTAAAGTATTTTTTTTAATTATTATAACTAGCTTACCTACCGCCCGCGGCTTATCACATATGCAATTTATTAACAACTAGCTGTGCCCGCGACTTCGTCCGCGTGGAATAGTGACTGCATAGTAGTTACTACTTAACACACAATTATTGAGTAAACACGTCTTGAAACACGTACTATCATATACAACTAAATTATAAGTACTTACACATTATTATAAAGTTAAGAAATAAAATAAATAATAACACAAAAGAACTGTTAGAAAAATTTATTACTAAACTGAGCTAGGTATAAAACTTAGGTACAGAAGAGTTCAAAATTTCCAGGATGTGGTTATTCTCCCGCTCCCATATTCCTTCTACTTTCACAGACGTTCAACTTTTCCCTTTCACCCCTAGTAAATGGCAGAACCGATTTTGATCTAAACCATGTCTATTGTCTAATCATACCTATATATTATGTACATGTCATATCCTTTCGTTTGGTACTCCATTTGGATTATTTATCCCCACTATCACCCCTAAGGTGCCCTATATGTAATAAACAGATTAACCAATTTTGATAAAACATGACTAATTGTAATTCACACGTCATTTGATATGCCGCTTGATTATATTATTTGACCACATTCGATTATTCATTCCCACTTTTACCGCTATAAATCAATAAATGGATGAACCGATTTTGATTAAATATGCCTCATCATACTTCTCACGTCAGGTCATGCCCTTTCATTTGATATGCCACTTGGGTATATTATTTGACAACTTTTATTCCCACTTTTATACCTATATCCAATAAATGGATGAACCAATTTTGATAAAATATGTCTTATTGTACTTTACACGTCATGTCTTTCATTAGATACGTCACTTGAGTATATTTGATAAAATTCATTTATTTATTCCCACATTTACCCCTATATCAAATAAATGGATGAACCGATTTTGATAAAATTTGACTAATTGTTTCTGACATGTCGTCTATTTTCATTTGATATATCACTTGGGTATAACCTACATTAACAACCTACATTAACAACTAACATTCGTTTTTTTCATTCCCACTTACCCCTATATAATATAATAAACAACTAATGTAACAAAAAAACGCATCTAATTGGTATTACCCGTTAGCGAGCTACGGTGGCACAGACAGACACGCAATACACACATAGCGGACATAACACTCCTCTTTTTGCGTCGGGGGTTAAAAATAATACCTACGACATAATTTCAAAGACCTTTTATAGTATAGAAAATTTACCTAGAAGTAACCATAATGCTACATATTTGTGCAGGTTTTAGACCTTCTTCTTTTGACCCCCCCTACTACCCCCTCACCCCCCCCCCCCACGCTTGGGGACTTTCGATATGATCATCTGGACATGTCAAGGAATAACTTTAGCGTATAATTTACGTAATAAAGTAATTCATGTATAGAATGCCTTAGCAAATGTTCGCTGTGATTACTTAAATGGTCATAACTTTTTTATTTATGAACCGATTGACATGAAATAAACACTAAATGTTAAATGAAGCTTACCACAATATATTAGTGAAAACCGCATCTAAATCGGATAAGCTGTTTCTGAGATTAGCGTGTTCAAACATACAGACAAACAGACAAACCGACAAACAGACAAACAGACAAAAAATTTTTTAACAACAGTTTTGGGTTTGGGATCGATTTAGTAATAACCCCTGCTAATTTTTTTTTACATATTTTCATTGTACAGACACCACTTTTCTAGAATTTTATTATATGTATTGATGATGATGATGATAGGACGAGGCAATGTGCCGAAGAGTGCCAGAAACGACATAAGGGGGCTTCCCATTCTAATAGAAAAATTAAAATACTTAATAACTCATTCGAATAGTATAATATTGCATAGGCATTAGGAATACAAAATTGGTTATCTTATAAAAATATCATTACAATTTATAGTTGTTGTACAATCTTTGAATTTCTCTACTCAAAAATACTTACATAAAAATGAACACAGCCGGCACCGTCATCATTCCACCGAGAAGGTAAAACGCTCCCGTAAAGGTGTCAAGTGTATGCGAGTACACTTTACTATAAATAGGCGTATAGATTACAGGAACCACGGCTTCCACAAAACCGATTAAGGAACACATCTTTCCTGCAATGAAAAATTACACTTATAACATAATATATTTTAACGAAAATCTATTTATTGCCTATTATGATATGCTCAAAGTCTAAAATCGCTCACGCAGCGAAAAGATAGTAAAAGAGGAAGAGCCACAACGTAAAATTCGCGTTGTAGCTCTTATGAAAATGCAGCGTGGCATCTTTTCATTGCCACAGCGCGTAGTGAGCGAAAGAACTCAAAATTCGTGTTTTGGCTCCGTTTACTGTGACCACAAGGCGTTGAATGATTTTGGAATTTGAAAATAATCTGTAAGCGTTGCACATTTTTAGACAGCTAACGGAGTCCGATCTTTAATAGATTTTTCTGACAGATATTATGAATAACTAATGTGGACACTACCCAGAAATCATGATCCCATAGTACTAATGGATAAAAGCACGCACACATCGCGCATGGCTACTTTTTATTTAGTAGACTGAGACATTACAAATGATAATAATCTTTTACATGATGGAGCTAATTAATATAGTCCATTAGAAAAACATTATTGCCGTGATGATAGTGATTGTTCATAACTCCCCTGTTAAGAAGACGATGCTATTAAAGCCGGTTTCAAACTATCGTCTAATGTTAGTATGCCGAAATGATATTTTAAAATGATCTTCAATCGCTGTATCTTATTTAAACTCTCTTAAATTTGAAACTTTGATATACTGGTGGGTGGCAACGTTATTTTTTATTCCAGGTGTAGATTAGGAAATAAAAGTTTACGTATTCTTTTCATATTTCAATTTATCTGCGCATGTTGTAACATCACCACTGCTCGAACGGTGAAGGAAAACATCGTGAGGAAACCGACATGTCGAAGAATCAAAAGTTCGACGATATGTGTCATCCGCCAACCCGCACTTGGCCAGCGTGGTGAATTATGGCCTGTACCCTCATAGGAGGCCCGTGTCCCAGCAGTGGGAACATATATGGGCTGATGATGATGATGATGATGATGATTTGTGTCGCCTTCCACAAGATTTAAAAGCAATGTAAGAAAATTTCCTTTTCTTTTGTCCACGTTTTTGGTAGAGATAGTTATTTATAAATTAAAAATAAATATGAATTTGTTAGTTGTAACTTTTGCACTTAATTTAAATAAAATACGAAAGATTTTGTAATCTGAAAAGCAGTTCGTAGACAGTAGTAGAAGTTATTTTTATCTCTCAAAAGTTTTTTTAAGTTGTGAAATTGTTATAATATCTTAATATTGCTTAAGAAAATCAATGACATAGAATATAAGTAAAATTTTGTATTACCTAGTGTTATTAAGTAACTGAAGTTTAGCAGTTAAGTCAAATTGGATAATGTTGATAGTTTGTGCTTGACGCTGGACAATAACGAAGAGGTCTTGGGTTCAATCCCCGAAAAAGAGACGGAACTTGACTTTTTTGTAAAACGTAATTACACAATCATCCAGCAAAAAATGTGGGGTCTGATCATGACATCATACATTAGCTAGGTGTGGCAAATTAAGACAATGAACACTTTCTATCCAATCTATATATGTAGATAAAAAAATCCGGCTAGTCACTGCTACGGTTTTACTGATTCCAAGGGACTTTCACTAGTATAGCATCATAGCTTTTGTAAAAGAACGAATTACCTACAATTTATTTTATATAATATAATATAATCTTATATATAAAAATGAATCGCAAAATGTGTTGGTAAGCGCATAACTCGAGAACGGCTGAACCGATTTCGATAATTCTTTTTTTATTATATTCCTTGAAGTACGAGGATGGTTCTTATGTAGAGAAAACGTAAACATGTACCACGGGCGAAGCCGGGGCGGACCGCTAGTCTTATATATAAAAATGAATCGCAAAATGTGTTGGTAAGCGCATAACTCGAGAACGGCTGAACCGATTTCGATAATTCTTTTTTTATTATATTCCTTGAAGTACGAGGATGGTTTTTATGTAGAGAAAACGTAAATATGTACCACGGGCGAAGCCGGGGCGGACCGCTAGTATAATAATATAAAGACATTCCATCAGATTTTTATGATGTGGGTCATCTTTTTATTTGATACGTTCTCTATTACATAACACGTTATTTATGTAGAAAAAAAATAACTGGTTTTTTGAATTATCAAACAAAATTATGCTATTTTAGTGGTCGTTTTGTGTTGTGATAATGATATAAATCTTTGCGACTAGTATGCACTAGTCCGGTTAGACGTGACCTCAAACTTTGATAATTTTGATAATTGTTTAAAAGTTTAGTTCTATAATTTATTTATATATAAAATATTCATTAAATAAAACCACTGATTGATGAATCCGAAATAGCTGCACAAAAAGGAATAGACACCACATTTCGTAATGCTATTACAATTTTACAAAAATAACAAGTTTTAATTTTGTTTAGTCTACCAATATGAAGTTTCAATGCAATCTAGATGATTCCTAAGCAGCTAATTTATACATATTAATTAATTATACCAAGTAAAATACTCTATAAATATTAAAAATCAACATACCCACTTCATCAGGTTCGACAATCTTAGTGCCCAGCGATCTTATCACGGTTGTTCCAGAGTTTCCAAAGAAATCAAATGCTGGGCCAGAAAAGAACCAATTTCTATTTGGGGCAAGTCCGTACACAATGCTGGCTGTAATTTTACAGCTGGTAGCTATTACACCAATGACTGCGTCGTGCATTTTTAGAAGCTTACTGAAGATTGACACTGCTATTGTTGTACCTAAAATATAAGCATTGAATATTTAAACAGGGTTAGCTAACTCAAGAAATTTCTTTGACGAATTTTTTTTTTGAAGTGAAACTTCTATAAGCGCGTTGAGTGTAAAATCTCAAGGTAACATCATGTCAATACCATCATGTAATTCAGTAAGGCAACGATTTTGGAATCTTTAAATCTTGCCAAAGAAGTTTAACTTCTGACACGTGTGCTCGGCACACACGCTCTTTTTTATTTTCGCCTTGACCTCTATAGTTTTGAGAAACATTGTACGTAGTGTGCTATGTACTAACCTGCTAAACCCATAAGTAATGAGTAGGTGGAGAAAAGGCTGAAGTCAACGAGATCCATATTAAACTTTTTTAGCACGTATAAATAAGTTAGTGGTCCTTCGCCTGTAATTGAAAAGTTCTTTATAGAGATGGATATTTATAAATTTACTATTGTATTAACTGGTGAAATAAAAATGGAACTTACCAAATACCGGGCCCACAACGACTATGTGTGCCCAAATAACAAGTAAAACATTGGCAAGTTTCTTTCCACGTGATAAGATTATCAATGAAAATGTATCCCATGCATTTTTTGGATTAAAGAATTGCACAATAATCTCAAAAAAAGACCCTTTTAGGGGCTCTTTCCTGACATCTTTAACCCGGAAAAAGGTATATATGAATCCAAAGCAATACAATCCTAAATTGATTCCAAATATGCCGTAGTAGCCAACTGCTTCCGTTAAGACCCCACTTATGGAACTTCCAAAAGGAAATGCCAATGTAACAATAACAGCAACAATTCCAACCCTAAAAGTCCGAGATTCCACCGTGGTCACATCTGCTATATAACTATAAGATCCCATTAATGCGATAGACAATCCACCAGACACGGCTGTAGGCACAGCTTCTATTAAAGCAGTAATCCATAAGGGCCATTCTAAGAAGTTATATGTAGCTAATATGAGGCCAATCGCTGAAATTATTTCTCCCACAATAGGCACAAGCATCAAAGCCTTTCTGTTTCCTGTTTTGTCACTCCATGCTCCAACGAACAAAATAATAATCGCCGGTAATCCACTTTGTAAGGGCTGCTGCCAAGCTGTCATGTCTGCTACCATTTTCTGTGCTCCATCCAATGCCTCTAATGTTATATTGTCATTAAAATTACCGGAAACTGCAGCTTCGCAAATGCTCTCTGAATAGTTGAGGTCCACGCGGCAGGCTTTAACCATATTTAATTTTTGAACTGCCAATCCCGATATTATACTGGGTAAAATGTAGCATAGCAGAAAAGGTTCAACGGTAAAAAAGTTGACAATGTTTACGGGGTTACATATAAATTTTAATCTTTCCACCAAGGACACGGGCGGTGGTGATGATTCGACATCTTTATTATTCTCACTTGTATTACGATCGAGTTCAAGTTCACTTACTTTTGCCATTATTTTTAGCTTTTAAGCTTCGACTTAAAACATTTTCGGTGAGACAAAAGTCCGTATATTTGTAAACACGCGCCACAACTGACATCATCAATGGCTTTGAAGCCCGGATAAACTTGTTCTTGTGTAGGTAATTATAGCTGCGGTCATATTAATCGGTTATCTTCTTTAATGATACTTACTTTAATTTTAAAACAAAATGTTTGGAAAAAAACACCATAATATAGCATAAAATCATAGTATATAATATATTATATGCATAAAATGATTCAATGTAGAAGTTTAGTTAGCTTTTTTTACTCGAAAGACGTTGATATGTTTTCATGGAAATTGTCAAACCCGTGAAGTTAAAATAGCGGTTAATTTTTCACATATTCTTAATTTTAGTCGCATTTTTCTTGAAGTTTTCTTTCATCAATGGCTCCTAAGATCCCTCTCCTGATAATAACGTAGGTACACATCAAAAGAAGAATTATCGAAATCGGTCCATCCGTTCACGAGTGATGCCGTGACCAAGAGAAATAGGGATTCATTATTATACATTGAGATAAGAATAAAATTCGAATATACAGCTAAGTATATAGCTTTTAATAATTACGTTCTACATTAACATTGTACTTTTCCACTATTTATATATTTATAAAAGTTATCGTACATAATTATTATTCAAGTAGATATTTGAACACAAAGAACAAAAAGGGTTATTTTGGTTCCTTAGGCAAACAAAACGGTTATGAATTATGATTATCACAATTATCAATTATTAACGGAAGGCTATGATTATTTAACTATGCAGCGATATTATTAAGCAATATATATATATATTATATATTGAATTATGCACTGCTTCAATATTCAATCGGGAAATGTATAAATGTCATTCAATATATACATAGGAATCACCTTCAACGCCTTTGTTGCACATTAGAATATTTGCATAGAAAAATAATAAATAATGCAGAAGAATTCTTCCTCCCTGTGTATTAGATGTATTATTAAAACAGCTCTACCTCTCTACCCCTAACTGGCAATCCGCTTACCTTTGCTTCCCGTTCGCGCGTTTTCGTAAGATTATGTACCTATGTTTTTTTAGACACTTATATGCCTACGATTGCGAGCAGTAATATAATAATATTATGCCGGCTGAATATTGAGTTAACAAAATAAGTAATAACAAAAAAAATTGCGTCTATTAGTTGTCTAAGTATTTTTTACATAATATGGGTAAAAACTATATATCTATATAACTAATATTATAAAGCTGAAGAGTTTGTTTGTTTGTTTGTTTCAACGCGCTAATCTCAGGAACTACTGGTCCGATTTGAAAAATTCTTTCGGTGTTAGATAGCCCATTTATTGAGGAAGGCTATAGGCTATATATCATTACGCTAAGACCAACAGGAGCGTACCAATGCGGGTGAAACCGCGGAGCACAGCTAGTAATATATAAGTATAAACTATGAGTTCCCTTGAGCATAGTACACCGACAACGGGACACCCTGTACCTATATAGCGTATTTACGTGTTTATAAACTCTTCTAATAATTTATAATGGTTATATATTGTGTGCTATATAATGGTACATATTATCTTGTACTGACTCTTTAAAATATAAGAAGAAAAAAATATTTCAAATGCACGATTCTGTCTTTAGAGATTTAACACATAGGACTCACAAAATGTACGCCTTTTCGATCTAATAATAATAGATGACTTTGTAAAGAATATACACGCTTGCTTAACTTAAGTAGCAGGCGTTTAAAATTG